>NW_025963614.1:0-247747 GCF_910591885.1 Bombus terrestris | reverse complement strand
CCCCACGTTGTCCCACGTTGTCCCACGATGTCCCACGTTGTCCCACGTTGTCCCACGTTGTCCCACGTTGTCCCACGTGGTCCCACGTTGTCCCACGTTGTCCCACGATGTCCAACGATGTCCAACGGTGTCCAACGGTGTCCCACGTTGTCCCACGTTGTCCCACGGTGTCCAACGATGTCCAACGGTGTCCCACGTTGTCCCACGTTGTCCCACGTTGTCCCACGTTGTCCCACGTTGTCCCACGGTGTCCAACGATGTCCAACGGTGTCCAACGGTGTCCCACGTTGTCCCACGTTGTCCCACGGTGTCCAACGATGTCCAACGGTGTCCCACGTTGTCCAACGATGTCCAACGGTGTCCCACGTTGTCCCACGTTGTCCCACGTTGTCCCACGTTGTCCCACGTTGTCCCACGATGTCCCACGTTGTCCCACGTTGTCCCACGTTGTCCCACGTTGTCCCACGATGTCCAACGATGTCCAACGATGTCCAACGGTGTCCAACGATGTCCAACGGTGTCCAACGATGTCCAACGGTGTCCAACGATGTCCAACGATGTCCAACGGTGTCCCACGATGTCCAACGATGTCCAACGATGTCCAACGGTGTCCAACGGTGTCCAACGGTGTCCCACGGTGTCCAACGGTGTCCCACGTTGTCCCACGTTGTCCCACGTTGTCCCACGTTGTCCCACGATGTCCCACGTTGTCCAACGGTGTCCAACGGTGTCCAACGATGTCCAACGATGTCCAACGGTGTCCCACGATGTCCAACGATGTCCAACGATGTCCAACGGTGTCCCACGTTGTCCCACGTTGTCCCACGTTGTCCCACGTTGTCCCACGGTGTCCAACGATGTCCAACGATGTCCAACGGTGTCCAACGGTGTCCCACGGTGTCCAACGGTGTCCCACGTTGTCCCACGTTGTCCCACGTTGTCCCACGTTGTCCCACGTTGTCCCACGTTGTCCAACGATGTCCGACGGTGTCCCACGTTGTCCCACGTTGTTCCATGGTTTCCCACGTTGTCCCACGTTGTCCCACGTTGTCCCACGTTGTCCCACGTTGTCCCACGGTGTCCCACGGTGTCCAACGATGTCCAACGGTGTCCCACGTTGTCCCACGTTGTCCCACGTTGTCCCACGTTGTCCCACGTTGTCCCACGATGTCCCACGTTGTCCCACGTTGTCCCACGTTGTCCCACGTTGTCCCACGTTGTCCCACGTTGTCCCACGTGGTCCCACGTTGTCCCACGTTGTCCCACGTTGTCCAACGATGTCCAACGGTGTCCCACGTTGTCCAACGGTGTCCCACGTTGTCCCACGTTGTCCCACGTTGTCCCACGTTGTCCCACGATGTCCCACGTTGTCCAACGTTGTCCCACGATGTCCCACGTTGTCCCACGTTGTCCCACGTTGTCCCACGTTGTCCCACGTTGTCCCACGTTGTCCCACGGTGTCCAACGGTGTCCAACGGTGTCCAACGGTGTCCAACGGTGTCCAACGATGTCCAACGATGTCCAACGATGTCCCACGTTGTCCAACGGTGTCCCACGTTGTCCCACGTTGTCCCACGTTGTCCCACGTTGTCCCACGTTGTCCCACGTTGTCCCACGTTGTCCCACGTTGTCCCACGTTGTCCCACGTTGTCCCACGCTGTCCCACGTTGTCCCACGTTGTCCCACGTTGTCCCACGGTGTCCAACGATGTCCAACGGTGTCCAACGGTGTCCCACGGTGTCCAACGGTGTCCCACGTTGTCCCACGTTGTCCCACGTTGTCCCACGTTGTCCCACGTTGTCCCACGTTGTCCAACGATGTCCAACGGTGTCCCACGTTGTCCCACGTTGTTCCATGGTTTCCCACGTTGTCCCACGTTGTCCCACGTTGTCCCACGTTGTCCCACGTTGTCCCACGGTGTCCCACGGTGTCCAACGATGTCCAACGGTGTCCCACGTTGTCCCACGTTGTCCCACGTTGTCCCACGTTGTCCCACGTTGTCCCACGTTGTCCCACGTTGTCCCACGTTGTCCCACGTTGTCCCACGTTGTCCCACGTGGTCCCACGTTGTCCCACGTTGTCCCACGGTGTCCAACGATGTCCAACGGTGTCCCACGTTGTCCCACGTTGTCCCACGTTGTCCCACGTTGTCCCACGTTGTCCCACGTTGTCCCACGTTGTCCCACGTTGTCCCACGTTGTCCCACGTTCTCCCACGTTGTCCCACGTTGTCCCACGTTGTCCCACGTTGTCCCACGGTGTCCAACGATGTCCAACGGTGTCCCACGTTGTCCAACGGTGTCCCACGTTGTCCCACGTTGTCCCACGTTGTCCCACGTTGTCCCACGATGTCCCACGTTGTCCCACGTTGTCCCACGTTGTCCCACGTTGTCCCACGTTGTCCCACGTTGTCCAACGATGTCCAACGATGTCCAACGATGTCCAACGGTGTCCAACGATGTCCAACGATGTCCAACGGTGTCCCACGATGTCCAACGATGTCCAACGATGTCCAACGATGTCCAACGGTGTCCCACGTTGTCCCACGTTGTCCCACGTTGTCCCACGTTGTCCCACGTTGTCCCACGGTGTCCAACGATGTCCAACGGTGTCCAACGGTGTCCCACGGTGTCCAACGGTGTCCCACGTTGTCCCACGTTGTCCCACGTTGTCCCACGTTGTCCCACGTTGTCCCACGATGTCCACGTTGTCCCACGTTGTCCCACGGTGTCCAACGATGTCCAACGTTGTCCCACGTTGTCCCACGTTGTCCCACGTTGTCCCACGATGTCCCACGTTGTCCCACGTTGTCCCACGTTGTCCCACGTTGTCCCACGGTGTCCAACGATGTCCAACGGTGTCCAGCGATGTCCAACGGTGTCCCACGTTGTCCCACGTTGTCCCACGTTGTCCCACGTTGTCCCACGTTGTCCCACGTTGTCCCACGTTGTCCCACGTTGTCCCACGATGTCCCACGTTGTCCCACGTTGTCCCACGTTGTCCCACGTTGTCCCACGTTGTCCCACGTTGTCCCACGGTGTCCAACGATGTCAAACGGTGTCCCACGTTGTCCCACGTTGTCCCACGATGTCCCACGTTGTCCCACGTTGTCCGACGTTGTCCCACGTTGTCCAACGGTGTCCCACGTTGTCCAACGGTGTCCCACGTTGTCCCACGTTGTCCCACGTTGTCCCACGTTGTCCCACGATGTCCCACGTTGTCCCACGTTGTCCCACGTTGTCCCACGTTGTCCCACGTTGTCCCACGTTGTCCCACGTTCTCCCACGTTGTCCCACGTTGTCCCACGTTGTCCCACGGTGTCCAACGATGTCCAACGGTGTCCCACGTTGTCCCACGTTGTCCCACGTTGTCCCACGTTGTCCAACGATGTCCAACGGTGTCCAACGGTGTCCCACGGTGTCCAACGGTGTCCCACGTTGTCCCACGTTGTCCCACGTTGTCCCACGTTGTCCCACGTTGTCCCACGATGTCCCACGTTGTCCCACGTTGTCCCACGTTGTCCCACGTTGTCCCACGTTGTCCCACGTTGTCCCACGGTGTCCAACGATGTCCAACGGTGTCCAACGGTGTCCAACGGTGTCCAACGATGTCCAACGATGTCCAACGATGTCCAACGGTGTCCAACGATGTCCAACGATGTCCAACGGTGTCCCACGATGTCCAACGATGTCCAACGATGTCCAACGATGTCCAACGGTGTCCCACGTTGTCCCACGTTGTCCCACGTTGTCCCACGTTGTCCCACGTTGTCCCACGGTGTCCAACGATGTCCAACGGTGTCCAACGGTG
Organism: Bombus terrestris; assembly: GCF_910591885.1. Classification (NCBI taxonomy): domain Eukaryota; kingdom Metazoa; phylum Arthropoda; class Insecta; order Hymenoptera; family Apidae; genus Bombus; species Bombus terrestris. Next base: position 243,938 of record NW_025963614.1, on the reverse strand, counting down.
TCCCACGGTGTCCAACGGTGTCCCACGTTGTCCCACGTTGTCCCACGTTGTCCCACGTTGTCCCACGTTGTCCCACGATGTCCCACGTTGTCCCACGTTGTCCCACGTTGTCCCACGTTGTCCCACGTTGTCCCACGTTGTCCCACGGTGTCCAACGATGTCCAACGGTGTCCAACGGTGTCCAACGGTGTCCAACGATGTCCAACGATGTCCAACGATGTCCCACGTTGTCCAACGGTGTCCCACGTTGTCCCACGTTGTCCCACGTTGTCCCACGTTGTCCCACGTTGTCCCACGTTGTCCCACGTTGTCCCACGTTGTCCCACGTTGTCCCACGTTGTCCCACGTTGTCCCACGTTGTCCCACGTTGTCCCACGTTGTCCCACGGTGTCCAACGATGTCCAACGGTGTCCAACGGTGTCCCACGGTGTCCAACGGTGTCCCACGTTGTCCCACGTTGTCCCACGATGTCCCACGTTGTCCCACGTTGTCCCACGTTGTCCCACGTTGTCCCACGTTGTCCCACGTTGTCCCACGTTGTCCCACGTTGTCCCACGTTGTCCCACGTTGTCCCACGTTGTCCCACGTTGTCCAACGATGTCCAACGGTGTCCCACGTTGTCCCACGTTGTTCCATGGTTTCCCACGTTGTCCCACGTTGTCCCACGGTGTCCAACGATGTCCAACGGTGTCCAACGGTGTCCAACGGTGTCCAACGGTGTCCCACGTTGTCCCACGTTGTCCCACGTTGTCCCACGGTGTCCAACGATGTCCAACGGTGTCCCACGTTGTCCCACGTTGTCCCACGTTGTCCCACGTTGTCCCACGTTGTCCCACGATGTCCCACGTTGTCCCACGTTGTCCCACGTTGTCCCACGTTGTCCCACGTTGTCCCACGTTGTCCCACGTTGTCCCACGTTGTCCCACGTTGTCCCACGTTGTCCCACGTTGTCCCACGTTGTCCCACGTTGTCCCACGTTGTCCCACGTTGTCCCACGGTGTCCAACTGTGTCCAACGATGTCCAACGTTGTCCCACGTTGTCCCACGTTGTCCCACGTTGTCCCACGATGTCCCACGTTGTCCCACGTTGTCCCACGTTGTCCCACGGTGTCCAACGATGTCCAACGGTGTCCAACGGTGTCCAATGGTGTCCAACGGTGTCCCACGTTGTCCCACGTTGTCCAACGGTGTCCAACGATGTCCAACGATGTCCAACGGTGTCCCACGATGTCCAACGATGTCCAACGATGTCCAACGGTGTCCAACGATGTCCAACGGTGTCCAACGATGTCCAACGATGTCCAACGGTGTCCCACGATGTCCAACGATGTCCAACGATGTCCAACGGTGTCCAACGGTGTCCAACGGTGTCCCACGGTGTCCAACGGTGTTCCACGTTGTCCCACGTTGTCCCACGTTGTCCCACGTTGTCCCACGATGTCCCACGTTGTCCAACGGTGTCCAACGGTGTCCAACGATGTCCAACGATGTCCAACGGTGTCCCACGATGTCCAACGATGTCCAACGATGTCCAACGGTGTCCCACGTTGTCCCACGTTGTCCCACGTTGTCCCACGTTGTCCCACGTTGTCCCACGGTGTCCAACGATGTCCAACGGTGTCCCACGTTGTCCAACGGTGTCCCACGTTGTCCCACGTTGTCCCACGTTGTCCCACGTTGTCCCACGTTGTCCCACGTTGTCCCACGTTGTCCCACGTTGTCCCACGTTGTCCCACGTTGTCCCACGTTGTCCCACGTTGTCCCACGGTGTCCAACGATGTCCAACGGTGTCCAACGGTGTCCCACGGTGTCCAACGGTGTCCCACGTTGTCCCACGTTGTCCCACGTTGTCCCACGTTGTCCCACGTTGTCCCACGTTGTCCAACGATGTCCAACGGTGTCCCACGTTGTCCCACGTTGTTCCATGGTTTCCCACGTTGTCCCACGTTGTCCCACGTTGTCCCACGTTGTCCCACGTTGTCCCACGTTGTCCCACGTTGTCCCACGGTGTCCAACGATGTCCAACGGTGTCCAACGGTGTCCAACGGTGTCCAACGATGTCCAACGATGTCCAACGATGTCCAACGGTGTCCAACGATGTCCAACGATGCCCAACGGTGTCCCACGATGTCCAACGATGTCCAACGATGTCCAACGGTGTCCAACGATGTCCAACGGTGTCCAACGATGTCCAACGATGTCCAACGGTGTCCCACGATGTCCAACGATGTCCAACGATGTCCAACGGTGTCCAACGGTGTCCAACGGTGTCCCACGGTGTCCAACGGTGTCCCACGTTGTCCCACGTTGTCCCACGTTGTCCCACGTTGTCCCACGATGTCCCACGTTGTCCAACGGTGTCCAACGGTGTCCAACGATGTCCAACGATGTCCAACGGTGTCCCACGATGTCCAACGATGTCCAACGATGTCCAACGGTGTCCCACGTTGTCCCACGTTGTCCCACGTTGTCCCACGTTGTCCCACGTTGTCCCACGGTGTCCAACGATGTCCAACGGTGTCCCACGTTGTCCAACGGTGTCCCACGTTGTCCCACGTTGTCCCACGTTGTCCCACGTTGTCCAACGATGTCCAACGGTGTCCCACGTTGTCCCACGTTGTTCCATGGTTTCCCACGTTGTCCCACGTTGTCCCACGTTGTCCCACGTTGTCCCACGTTGTCCCACGGTGTCCCACGGTGTCCAACGATGTCGAACGGTGTCCCACGTTGTCCCACGTTGTCCCACGTTGTCCCACGTTGTCCCACGTTGTCCCACGTTGTCCCACGTTGTCCCACGTTGTCCCACGTTGTCCCACGTGGTCCCACGTTGTCCCACGTTGTCCCACGGTGTCCAACGATGTCCAACGGTGTCCCACGTTGTCCCACGTTGTCCCACGTTGTCCCACGTTGTCCCACGTTGTCCCACGTTGTCCCACGTTCTCCCACGTTGTCCCACGTTGTCCCACGTTGTCCCACGGTGTCCAACGATGTCCAACGGTGTCCCACGTTGTCCCACGTTGTCCCACGTTGTCCCACGGTGTCCAACGATGTCCAACGGTGTCCAACGGTGTCCCACGGTGTCCAACGGTGTCCCACGTTGTCCCACGTTGTCCCACGTTGTCCCACGTTGTCCCACGTTGTCCCACGATGTCCCACGTTGTCCCACGTTGTCCCACGTTGTCCCACGTTGTCCCACGGTGTCCAACGATGTCCAACGGTGTCCCACGTTGTCCAACGGTGTCCCACGTTGTCCCACGTTGTCCCACGTTGTCCCACGTTGTCCCACGTTGTCCCGCGTTGTCCCACGTTGTCCCACGTTGTCCCACGTTGTCCCACGTTGTCCCACGTTGTCCCACGTTGTCCCACGTTGTCCCACGTTGTCCCACGGTGTCCCACGGTGTCCAACGGTGTCCCACGGTGTCCCACGGTGTCCCACGGTGTCCCACGTTGTCCCACGTTGTCCCACGTTGTCCCACGTTGTCCCACGTTGTCCCACGTTGTCCAACGATGTCCAACGGTGTCCCACGTTGTCCCACGTTGTTCCATGGTTTCCCACGTTGTCCCACGTTGTCCCACGTTGTCCCACGTTGTCCCACGTTGTCCCACGGTGTCCCACGGTGTCCAACGATGTCCAACGGTGTCCCACGTTGTCCCACGTTGTCCCACGTTGTCCCACGTTGTCCCACGTTGTCCCACGGTGTCCAACGATGTCCAACGGTGTCCAACGGTGTCCCACGTTGTCCCACGTTGTCCCACGTTGTCCCACGTTGTCCCACGGTGTCCAACGATGTCCAACGTTGTCCCACGTTGTCCCACGTTGTCCCACGTTGTCCCACGATGTCCCACGTTGTCCCACGTTGTCCCACGTTGTCCCACGTTGTCCCACGTTGTCCCACGTTGTCCCACGTTGTCCCACGTTGTCCCACGTTGTCCCACGTTGTCCCACGTTGTCCCACGTTGTCCAACGATGTCCAACGGTGTCCCACGTTGTCCCACGTTGTCCCACGTTGTCCCACGTTGTCCCACGTTGTCCCACGTGGTCCCACGTTGTCCCACGTTGTCCCACGGTGTCCAACGGTGTCCAACGATGTCCCACGTTGTCCCACGTTGTCCCACGTTGTCCCACGTTGTCCCACGTTGTCCCACGGTGTCCAACGGTGTCCAACGGTGTCCCACGTTGTCCCACGTTGTCCCACGTTGTCCCACGTTGTCCCACGTTGTCCCACGATGTCCCACGTTGTCCCACGTTGTCCCACGTTGTCCCACGTTGTCCCACGTGGTCCCACGTTGTCCCACGGTGTCCAACGGTGTCCAACGATGTCCCACGTTGTCCCACGTTGTCCCACGTTGTCCCACGTTGTCCCACGTTGTCCCACGTTGTCCCACGTTGTCCCACGTTGTCCCACGTTGTCCCACGTTGTCCCACGTTGTCCAACGATGTCCAACGGTGTCCCACGTTGTCCCACGTTGTTCCATGGTTTCCCACGTTGTCCCACGTTGTCCCACGTTGTCCCACGGTGTCCAACGATGTCCAACGGTGTCCAACGGTGTCCCACGTTGTCCCACGTTGTCCCACGGTGTCCAACGATGTCCAACGGTGTCCCACGTTGTCCAACGATGTCCAACGGTGTCCCACGTTGTCCCACGTTGTCCCACGTTGTCCCACGTTGTCCCACGTTGTCCCACGATGTCCCACGTTGTCCCACGTTGTCCCACGATGTCCCACGTTGTCCCACGATGTCCAACGATGTCCAACGATGTCCAACGGTGTCCAACGATGTCCAACGGTGTCCAACGATGTCCAACGATGTCCAACGGTGTCCCACGATGTCCAACGATGTCCAACGATGTCCAACGGTGTCCAACGGTGTCCAACGGTGTCCCACGGTGTCCAACGGTGTCCCACGTTGTCCCACGTTGTCCCACGTTGTCCCACGTTGTCCCACGATGTCCCACGTTGTCCAACGGTGTCCAACGGTGTCCAACGATGTCCAACGATGTCCAACGGTGTCCCACGATGTCCAACGATGTCCAACGATGTCCAACGGTGTCCCACGTTGTCCCACGTTGTCCCACGTTGTCCCACGGTGTCCCACGATGTCCAACGATGTCCAACGGTGTCCAACGGTGTCCCACGGTGTCCAACGGTGTCCCACGTTGTCCCACGTTGTCCCACGTTGTCCCACGTTGTCCCACGTTGTCCCACGTTGTCCAACGATGTCCGACGGTGTCCCACGTTGTCCCACGTTGTTCCATGGTTTCCCACGTTGTCCCACGTTGTCCCACGTTGTCCCACGTTGTCCCACGTTGTCCCACGGTGTCCCACGGTGTCCAACGATGTCCAACGGTGTCCCACGTTGTCCCACGTTGTCCCACGTTGTCCCACGTTGTCCCACGTTGTCCCACGATGTCCCACGTTGTCCCACGTTGTCCCACGTTGTCCCACGTTGTCCCACGTTGTCCCACGTTGTCCCACGTTGTCCCACGTTGTCCCACGTTGTCCCACGGTGTCCAACGATGTCCAACGGTGTCCCACGTTGTCCAACGGTGTCCCACGTTGTCCCACGTTGTCCCACGTTGTCCCACGTTGTCCCACTATGTCCCACGTTGTCCCACGTTGTCCCACGTTGTCCCACGTTGTCCCACGTTGTCCCACGTTGTCCCACGTTCTCCCACGTTGTCCCACGTTGTCCCACGTTGTCCCACGGTGTCCAACGATGTCCAACGGTGTCCAACGGTGTCCCACGGTGTCCAACGGTGTCCCACGTTGTCCCACGTTGTCCCACGTTGTCCCACGTTGTCCCACGTTGTCCCACGTTGTCCCACGTTGTCCAACGATGTCCAACGGTGTCCCACGTTGTCCCACGTTGTTCCATGGTTTCCCACGTTGTCCCACGTTGTCCCACGTTGTCCCACGGTGTCCAACGATGTCCAACGGTGTCCAACGGTGTCCCACGTTGTCCCACGTTGTCCCACGGTGTCCAACGATGTCCAACGGTGTCCCACGTTGTCCAACGATGTCCAACGGTGTCCCACGTTGCCCCATTGTCCCACGTTGTCCCACGTTGTCCCACGTTGTCCCACGATGTCCCACGTTGTCCCACGTTGTCCCACGTTGTCCCACGTTGTCCCACGTTGTCCCACGTTGTCCCACGTTGTCCCACGTTGTCCCACGTTGTCCCACGTTGTCCCACGTTGTCCCACGTTGTCCCACGGTGTCCAACGATGTCCAACGGTGTCCAGCGATGTCCAACGGTGTCCCACGTTGTCCCACGTTTTCCCACGTTGTCCCACGTTGTCCCACGGTGTCCAACGATGTCCAACGATGTCCAACGGTGTCCCACGTTGTCCCACGTTGTTCCATGGTTTCCCACGTTGTCCCACGTTGTCCCACGTTGTCCCACGGTGTCCAACGATGTCCAACGGTGTCCAACGGTGTCCAACGGTGTCCAACGGTGTCCCACGTTGTCCCACGTTGTCCCACGTTGTCCCACGTTGTCCCACGTTGTCCCACGATGTCCCACGTTGTCCCACGTTGTCCCACGTTGTCCCACGGTGTCCAACAATGTCCAACGGTGTCCCACGTTGTCCAACGGTGTCCCACGTTGTCCCACGTTGTCCCACGTTGTCCCACGTTGTCCCACGATGTCCCACGTTGTCCCACGTTGTCCCACGTTGTCCCACGTTGTCCCACGTTGTCCCACGTTGTCCCACGTTGTCCCACGTTGTCCCACGTTGTCCCACGTTGTCCCACGGTGTCCCACGATGTCCAACGGTGTCCAACGGTGTCCCACGGTGTCCAACGGTGTCCCACGTTGTCCCACGTTGTCCCACGTTGTCCCACGTTGTCCCACGTTGTCCCACGTTGTCCCACGTTGTCCGACGATGTCCAACGGTGTCCCACGTTGTCCCACGTTGTTCCATGGTTTCCCACGTTGTCCCACGTTGTCCCACGTTGTCCCACGGTGTCCAACGATGTCCAACGGTGTCCAACGGTGTCCAACGGTGTCCAACGGTGTCCAACGGTGTCCCACGTTGTCCCACGTTGTCCCACGTTGTCCCACGGTGTCCAACGATGTCCAACGGTGTCCCACGTTGTCCCACGTTGTCCCACGTTGTCCCACGTTGTCCCACGTTGTCCCACGATGTCCCACGTTGTCCCACGTTGTCCCACGTTGTCCCACGTTGTCCCACGTTGTCCCACGTTGTCCCACGTTGTCCCACGTTGTCCCACGTTGTTCCACGTTGTCCCACGTTGTCCCACGTTGTCCCACGTTGTCCCACGGTGTCCAACGATGTCCAACGGTGTCCCACGTTGTCCAACGATGTCCAACGGTGTCCCACGTTGCCCCATTGTCCCACGTTGTCCCACGTTGTCCCACGTTGTCCCACGATGTCCCACGTTGTCCCACGTTGTCCCACGTTGTCCCACGTTGTCCCACGTTGTCCCACGTTGTCCCACGTTGTCCCACGTTGTCCCACGTTGTCCCACGTTGTCCCACGTTGTCCCACGTTGTCCCACGGTGTCCCACGGTGTCCAACGATGTCCAACGGTGTCCCACGTTGTCCCACGTTGTCCCACGTTGTCCCACGTTGTCCCACGTTGTCCCACGGTGTCCAACGATGTCCAACGGTGTCCAACGGTGTCCCACGTTGTCCCACGTTGTCCCACGTTGTCCCACGGTGTCCCACGGTGTCCAACGATGTCCAACGGTGTCCCACGTTGTCCCACGTTGTCCCACGTTGTCCCACGGTGTCCAACGGTGTCCAACGATGTCCAACGTTGTCCCACGTTGTCCCACGTTGTCCCACGTTGTCCCACGATGTCCCACGTTGTCCCACGTTGTCCCACGTTGTCCCACGTTGTCCCACGTTGTCCCACGTTGTCCCACGTTGTCCCACGTTGTCCCACGTTGTCCCACGTTGTCCCACGTTGTCCCACGTTGTCCAACGATGTCCAACGGTGTCCCACGTTGTCCCACGTTGTCCCACGTTGTCCCACGTTGTCCCACGTTGTCCCACGTGGTCCCACGTTGTCCCACGTTGTCCCACGGTGTCCAACGGTGTCCAACGATGTCCCACGTTGTCCCACGTTGTCCCACGTTGTCCCACGTTGTCTCACGTTGTCCCACGGTGTCCAACGGTGTCCAACGGTGTCCCACGTTGTCCCACGTTGTCCCACGTTGTCCCACGTTGTCCCACGTTGTCCCACGATGTCCCACGTTGTCCCACGTTGTCCCACGTTGTCCCACGTTGTCCCACGTGGTCCCACGTTGTCCCACGTTGTCCCACGATGTCCAACGATGTCCAACGGTGTCCAACGGTGTCCCACGTTGTCCCACGTTGTCCCACGGTGTCCAACGATGTCCAACGGTGTCCCACGTTGTCCCACGTTGTCCCACGTTGTCCCACGTTGTCCCACGTTGTCCCACGGTGTCCAACGATGTCCAACGGTGTCCAACGGTGTCCCACGTTGTCCCACGTTGTCCCACGGTGTCCAACGATGTCCAACGGTGTCCCACGTTGTCCAACGATGTCCAACGGTGTCCCACGTTGTCCCACGTTGTCCCACGTTGTCCCACGTTGTCCCACGTTGTCCCACGATGTCCCACGTTGTCCCACGTTGTCCCACGTTGTCCCACGTTGTCCCACGATGTCCAACGATGTCCAACGATGTCCAACGGTGTCCAACGATGTCCAACGGTGTCCAACGATGTCCAACGGTGTCCAACGATGTCCAACGATGTCCAACGGTGTCCCACGATGTCCAACGATGTCCAACGATGTCCAACGGTGTCCAACGGTGTCCAACGGTGTCCCACGGTGTCCAACGGTGTCCCACGTTGTCCCACGTTGTCCCACGTTGTCCCACGTTGTCCCACGATGTCCCACGTTGTCCAACGGTGTCCAACGGTGTCCAACGATGTCCAACGATGTCCAACGGTGTCCCACGATGTCCAACGATGTCCAACGATGTCCAACGGTGTCCCACGTTGTCCCAAGTTTTCCCACGTTGCCCCACGTTGTCCCACGGAGTCCAACGATGTCCAACGATGTCCAACGGTGTCCAACGGTGTCCCACGGTGTCCAACGGTGTCCCACGTTGTCCCACGTTGTCCCACGTTGTCCCACGGTGTCCCACGTTGTCCCACGTTGTCCAACGATGTCCGACGGTGTCCCACGTTGTCCCACGTTGTTCCATGGTTTCCCACGTTGTCCCACGTTGTCCCACGTTGTCCCACGTTGTCCCACGTTGTCCCACGGTGTCCCACGGTGTCCAACGATGTCCAACGGTGTCCCACGTTGTCCCACGTTGTCCCACGTTGTCCCACGTTGTCCCACGTTGTCCCACGATGTCCCACGTTGTCCCACGTTGTCCCACGTTGTCCCACGTTGTCCCACGTTGTCCCACGTTGTCCCACGTGGTCCCACGTTGTCCCACGTTGTCCCACGGTGTCCAACGATGTCCAACGGTGTCCCACGTTGTCCAACGGTGTCCCACGTTGTCCCACGTTGTCCCACGTTGTCCCACGTTGTCCCACGATGTCCCACGTTGTCCAACGTTGTCCCACGATGTCCCACGTTGTCCCACGTTGTCCCACGTTGTCCCACGTTGTCCCACGTTGTCCCACGTTGTCCCACGGTGTCCAACGATGTCCAACGGTGTCCAACGGTGTCCAACGGTGTCCAACGATGTCCAACGATGTCCAACGATGTCCCACGTTGTCCAACGGTGTCCCACGTTGTCCCACGTTGTCCCACGTTGTCCCACGTTGTCCCACGTTGTCCCACGTTGTCCCACGTTGTCCCACGTTGTCCCACGTTGTCCCACGTTGTCCCACGCTGTCCCACGTTGTCCCACGTTGTCCCACGTTGTCCCACGGTGTCCAACGATGTCCAACGGTGTCCAACGGTGTCCCACGGTGTCCAACGGTGTCCCACGTTGTCCCACGTTGTCCCACGTTGTCCCACGTTGTCCCACGTTGTCCCACGTTGTCCAACGATGTCCAACGGTGTCCCACGTTGTCCCACGTTGTTCCATGGTTTCCCACGTTGTCCCACGTTGTCCCACGTTGTCCCACGTTGTCCCACGTTGTCCCACGGTGTCCCACGGTGTCCAACGATGTCCAACGGTGTCCCACGTTGTCCCACGTTGTCCCACGTTGTCCCACGTTGTCCCACGTTGTCCCACGTTGTCCCACGTTGTCCCACGTTGTCCCACGTTGTCCCACGTTGTCCCACGTGGTCCCACGTTGTCCCACGTTGTCCCACGGTGTCCAACGATGTCCAACGGTGTCCCACGTTGTCCCACGTTGTCCCACGTTGTCCCACGTTGTCCCACGTTGTCCCACGTTGTCCCACGTTGTCCCACGTTGTCCCACGTTGTCCCACGTTCTCCCACGTTGTCCCACGTTGTCCCACGTTGTCCCACGTTGTCCCACGGTGTCCAACGATGTCCAACGGTGTCCCACGTTGTCCAACGGTGTCCCACGTTGTCCCACGTTGTCCCACGTTGTCCCACGTTGTCCCACGATGTCCCACGTTGTCCCACGTTGTCCCACGTTGTCCCACGTTGTCCCACGTTGTCCCACGTTGTCCAACGATGTCCAACGATGTCCAACGATGTCCAACGGTGTCCAACGATGTCCAACGATGTCCAACGGTGTCCCACGATGTCCAACGATGTCCAACGATGTCCAACGATGTCCAACGGTGTCCCACGTTGTCCCACGTTGTCCCACGTTGTCCCACGTTGTCCCACGTTGTCCCACGGTGTCCAACGATGTCCAACGGTGTCCAACGGTGTCCCACGGTGTCCAACGGTGTCCCACGTTGTCCCACGTTGTCCCACGTTGTCCCACGTTGTCCCACGTTGTCCCACGATGTCCCACGTTGTCCCACGTTGTCCCACGGTGTCCAACGATGTCCAACGTTGTCCCACGTTGTCCCACGTTGTCCCACGTTGTCCCACGATGTCCCACGTTGTCCCACGTTGTCCCACGTTGTCCCACGTTGTCCCACGGTGTCCAACGATGTCCAACGGTGTCCAGCGATGTCCAACGGTGTCCCACGTTGTCCCACGTTGTCCCACGTTGTCCCACGTTGTCCCACGTTGTCCCACGTTGTCCCACGTTGTCCCACGTTGTCCCACGATGTCCCACGTTGTCCCACGTTGTCCCACGTTGTCCCACGTTGTCCCACGTTGTCCCACGTTGTCCCACGGTGTCCAACGATGTCCAACGGTGTCCCACGTTGTCCCACGTTGTCCCACGATGTCCCACGTTGTCCCACGTTGTCCGACGTTGTCCCACGTTGTCCAACGGTGTCCCACGTTGTCCAACGGTGTCCCACGTTGTCCCACGTTGTCCCACGTTGTCCCACGTTGTCCCACGATGTCCCACGTTGTCCCACGTTGTCCCACGTTGTCCCACGTTGTCCCACGTTGTCCCACGTTGTCCCACGTTCTCCCACGTTGTCCCACGTTGTCCCACGTTGTCCCACGGTGTCCAACGATGTCCAACGGTGTCCCACGTTGTCCCACGTTGTCCCACGTTGTCCCACGGTGTCCAACGATGTCCAACGGTGTCCAACGGTGTCCCACGGTGTCCAACGGTGTCCCACGTTGTCCCACGTTGTCCCACGTTGTCCCACGTTGTCCCACGTTGTCCCACGATGTCCCACGTTGTCCCACGTTGTCCCACGTTGTCCCACGTTGTCCCACGTTGTCCCACGTTGTCCCACGGTGTCCAACGATGTCCAACGGTGTCCAACGGTGTCCAACGGTGTCCAACGATGTCCAACGATGTCCAACGATGTCCAACGGTGTCCAACGATGTCCAACGATGTCCAACGGTGTCCCACGATGTCCAACGATGTCCAACGATGTCCAACGATGTCCAACGGTGTCCCACGTTGTCCCACGTTGTCCCACGTTGTCCCACGTTGTCCCACGTTGTCCCACGGTGTCCAACGATGTCCAACGGTGTCCAACGGTGTCCCACGGTGTCCAACGGTGTCCCACGTTGTCCCACGTTGTCCCACGTTGTCCCACGTTGTCCCACGTTGTCCCACGATGTCCCACGTTGTCCCACGTTGTCCCACGTTGTCCCACGTTGTCCCACGTTGTCCCACGTTGTCCCACGGTGTCCAACGATGTCCAACGGTGTCCAACGGTGTCCAACGGTGTCCAACGATGTCCAACGATGTCCAACGATGTCCCACGTTGTCCAACGGTGTCCCACGTTGTCCCACGTTGTCCCACGTTGTCCCACGTTGTCCCACGTTGTCCCACGTTGTCCCACGTTGTCCCACGTTGTCCCACGTTGTCCCACGTTGTCCCACGTTGTCCCACGTTGTCCCACGTTGTCCCACGTTGTCCCACGGTGTCCAACGATGTCCAACGGTGTCCAACGGTGTCCCACGGTGTCCAACGGTGTCCCACGTTGTCCCACGTTGTCCCACGATGTCCCACGTTGTCCCACGTTGTCCCACGTTGTCCCACGTTGTCCCACGTTGTCCCACGTTGTCCCACGTTGTCCCACGTTGTCCCACGTTGTCCCACGTTGTCCCACGTTGTCCCACGTTGTCCAACGATGTCCAACGGTGTCCCACGTTGTCCCACGTTGTTCCATGGTTTCCCACGTTGTCCCACGTTGTCCCACGGTGTCCAACGATGTCCAACGGTGTCCAACGGTGTCCAACGGTGTCCAACGGTGTCCCACGTTGTCCCACGTTGTCCCACGTTGTCCCACGGTGTCCAACGATGTCCAACGGTGTCCCACGTTGTCCCACGTTGTCCCACGTTGTCCCACGTTGTCCCACGTTGTCCCACGATGTCCCACGTTGTCCCACGTTGTCCCACGTTGTCCCACGTTGTCCCGCGTTGTCCCACGTTGTCCCACGTTGTCCCACGTTGTCCCACGTTGTCCCACGTTGTCCCACGTTGTCCCACGTTGTCCCACGTTGTCCCACGTTGTCCCACGTTGTCCCACGGTGTCCAACTGTGTCCAACGATGTCCAACGTTGTCCCACGTTGTCCCACGTTGTCCCACGTTGTCCCACGATGTCCCACGTTGTCCCACGTTGTCCCACGTTGTCCCACGGTGTCCAACGATGTCCAACGGTGTCCAACGGTGTCCAATGGTGTCCAACGGTGTCCCACGTTGTCCCACGTTGTCCAACGGTGTCCAACGATGTCCAACGATGTCCAACGGTGTCCCACGATGTCCAACGATGTCCAACGATGTCCAACGGTGTCCAACGATGTCCAACGGTGTCCAACGATGTCCAACGATGTCCAACGGTGTCCCACGATGTCCAACGATGTCCAACGATGTCCAACGGTGTCCAACGGTGTCCAACGGTGTCCCACGGTGTCCAACGGTGTTCCACGTTGTCCCACGTTGTCCCACGTTGTCCCACGTTGTCCCACGATGTCCCACGTTGTCCAACGGTGTCCAACGGTGTCCAACGATGTCCAACGATGTCCAACGGTGTCCCACGATGTCCAACGATGTCCAACGATGTCCAACGGTGTCCCACGTTGTCCCACGTTGTCCCACGTTGTCCCACGTTGTCCCACGTTGTCCCACGGTGTCCAACGATGTCCAACGGTGTCCCACGTTGTCCAACGGTGTCCCACGTTGTCCCACGTTGTCCCACGTTGTCCCACGTTGTCCCACGTTGTCCCACGTTGTCCCACGTTGTCCCACGTTGTCCCACGTTGTCCCACGTTGTCCCACGTTGTCCCACGTTGTCCCACGGTGTCCAACGATGTCCAACGGTGTCCAACGGTGTCCCACGGTGTCCAACGGTGTCCCACGTTGTCCCACGTTGTCCCACGTTGTCCCACGTTGTCCCACGTTGTCCCACGTTGTCCAACGATGTCCAACGGTGTCCCACGTTGTCCCACGTTGTTCCATGGTTTCCCACGTTGTCCCACGTTGTCCCACGTTGTCCCACGTTGTCCCACGTTGTCCCACGTTGTCCCACGTTGTCCCACGGTGTCCAACGATGTCCAACGGTGTCCAACGGTGTCCAACGGTGTCCAACGATGTCCAACGATGTCCAACGATGTCCAACGGTGTCCAACGATGTCCAACGATGCCCAACGGTGTCCCACGATGTCCAACGATGTCCAACGATGTCCAACGGTGTCCAACGATGTCCAACGGTGTCCAACGATGTCCAACGATGTCCAACGGTGTCCCACGATGTCCAACGATGTCCAACGATGTCCAACGGTGTCCAACGGTGTCCAACGGTGTCCCACGGTGTCCAACGGTGTCCCACGTTGTCCCACGTTGTCCCACGTTGTCCCACGTTGTCCCACGATGTCCCACGTTGTCCAACGGTGTCCAACGGTGTCCAACGATGTCCAACGATGTCCAACGGTGTCCCACGATGTCCAACGATGTCCAACGATGTCCAACGGTGTCCCACGTTGTCCCACGTTGTCCCACGTTGTCCCACGTTGTCCCACGTTGTCCCACGGTGTCCAACGATGTCCAACGGTGTCCCACGTTGTCCAACGGTGTCCCACGTTGTCCCACGTTGTCCCACGTTGTCCCACGTTGTCCAACGATGTCCAACGGTGTCCCACGTTGTCCCACGTTGTTCCATGGTTTCCCACGTTGTCCCACGTTGTCCCACGTTGTCCCACGTTGTCCCACGTTGTCCCACGGTGTCCCACGGTGTCCAACGATGTCGAACGGTGTCCCACGTTGTCCCACGTTGTCCCACGTTGTCCCACGTTGTCCCACGTTGTCCCACGTTGTCCCACGTTGTCCCACGTTGTCCCACGTTGTCCCACGTGGTCCCACGTTGTCCCACGTTGTCCCACGGTGTCCAACGATGTCCAACGGTGTCCCACGTTGTCCCACGTTGTCCCACGTTGTCCCACGTTGTCCCACGTTGTCCCACGTTGTCCCACGTTGTCCCACGTTCTCCCACGTTGTCCCACGTTGTCCCACGTTGTCCCACGGTGTCCAACGATGTCCAACGGTGTCCCACGTTGTCCCACGTTGTCCCACGTTGTCCCACGGTGTCCAACGATGTCCAACGGTGTCCAACGGTGTCCCACGGTGTCCAACGGTGTCCCACGTTGTCCCACGTTGTCCCACGTTGTCCCACGTTGTCCCACGTTGTCCCACGATGTCCCACGTTGTCCCACGTTGTCCCACGTTGTCCCACGTTGTCCCACGGTGTCCAACGATGTCCAACGGTGTCCCACGTTGTCCAACGGTGTCCCACGTTGTCCCACGTTGTCCCACGTTGTCCCACGTTGTCCCACGTTGTCCCGCGTTGTCCCACGTTGTCCCACGTTGTCCCACGTTGTCCCACGTTGTCCCACGTTGTCCCACGTTGTCCCACGTTGTCCCACGTTGTCCCACGGTGTCCAACGATGTCCAACGGTGTCCAACGGTGTCCCACGGTGTCCAACGGTGTCCCACGTTGTCCCACGTTGTCCCACGTTGTCCCACGTTGTCCCACGTTGTCCCACGTTGTCCAACGATGTCCAACGGTGTCCCACGTTGTCCCACGTTGTTCCATGGTTTCCCACGTTGTCCCACGTTGTCCCACGTTGTCCCACGTTGTCCCACGTTGTCCCACGGTGTCCCACGGTGTCCAACGATGTCCAACGGTGTCCCACGTTGTCCCACGTTGTCCCACGTTGTCCCACGTTGTCCCACGTTGTCCCACGGTGTCCAACGATGTCCAACGGTGTCCAACGGTGTCCCACGTTGTCCCACGTTGTCCCACGTTGTCCCACGTTGTCCCACGGTGTCCCACGGTGTCCAACGATGTCCAACGGTGTCCCACGTTGTCCCACGTTGTCCCACGTTGTCCCACGGTGTCCAACGGTGTCCAACGATGTCCAACGTTGTCCCACGTTGTCCCACGTTGTCCCACGTTGTCCCACGATGTCCCACGTTGTCCCACGTTGTCCCACGTTGTCCCACGTTGTCCCACGTTGTCCCACGTTGTCCCACGTTGTCCCACGTTGTCCCACGTTGTCCCACGTTGTCCCACGTTGTCCCACGTTGTCCAACGATGTCCAACGGTGTCCCACGTTGTCCCACGTTGTCCCACGTTGTCCCACGTTGTCCCACGTTGTCCCACGTGGTCCCACGTTGTCCCACGTTGTCCCACGGTGTCCAACGGTGTCCAACGATGTCCCACGTTGTCCCACGTTGTCCCACGTTGTCCCACGTTGTCCCACGTTGTCCCACGGTGTCCAACGGTGTCCAACGGTGTCCCACGTTGTCCCACGTTGTCCCACGTTGTCCCACGTTGTCCCACGTTGTCCCACGATGTCCCACGTTGTCCCACGTTGTCCCACGTTGTCCCACGTTGTCCCACGTGGTCCCACGTTGTCCCACGGTGTCCAACGGTGTCCAACGATGTCCCACGTTGTCCCACGTTGTCCCACGTTGTCCCACGTTGTCCCACGTTGTCCCACGTTGTCCCACGTTGTCCCACGTTGTCCCACGTTGTCCCACGTTGTCCCACGTTGTCCAACGATGTCCAACGGTGTCCCACGTTGTCCCACGTTGTTCCATGGTTTCCCACGTTGTCCCACGTTGTCCCACGTTGTCCCACGGTGTCCAACGATGTCCAACGGTGTCCAACGGTGTCCCACGTTGTCCCACGTTGTCCCACGGTGTCCAACGATGTCCAACGGTGTCCCACGTTGTCCAACGATGTCCAACGGTGTCCCACGTTGTCCCACGTTGTCCCACGTTGTCCCACGTTGTCCCACGTTGTCCCACGATGTCCCACGTTGTCCCACGTTGTCCCACGTTGTCCCACGTTGTCCCACGATGTCCAACGATGTCCAACGATGTCCAACGGTGTCCAACGATGTCCAACGGTGTCCAACGATGTCCAACGATGTCCAACGGTGTCCCACGATGTCCAACGATGTCCAACGATGTCCAACGGTGTCCAACGGTGTCCAACGGTGTCCCACGGTGTCCAACGGTGTCCCACGTTGTCCCACGTTGTCCCACGTTGTCCCACGTTGTCCCACGATGTCCCACGTTGTCCAACGGTGTCCAACGGTGTCCAACGATGTCCAACGATGTCCAACGGTGTCCCACGATGTCCAACGATGTCCAACGATGTCCAACGGTGTCCCACGTTGTCCCACGTTGTCCCACGTTGTCCCACGGTGTCCAACGATGTCCAACGATGTCCAACGGTGTCCAACGGTGTCCCACGGTGTCCAACGGTGTCCCACGTTGTCCCACGTTGTCCCACGTTGTCCCACGTTGTCCCACGTTGTCCCACGTTGTCCAACGATGTCCGACGGTGTCCCACGTTGTCCCACGTTGTTCCATGGTTTCCCACGTTGTCCCACGTTGTCCCACGTTGTCCCACGTTGTCCCACGTTGTCCCACGGTGTCCCACGGTGTCCAACGATGTCCAACGGTGTCCCACGTTGTCCCACGTTGTCCCACGTTGTCCCACGTTGTCCCACGTTGTCCCACGATGTCCCACGTTGTCCCACGTTGTCCCACGTTGTCCCACGTTGTCCCACGTTGTCCCACGTTGTCCCACGTGGTCCCACGTTGTCCCACGTTGTCCCACGGTGTCCAACGATGTCCAACGGTGTCCCACGTTGTCCAACGGTGTCCCACGTTGTCCCACGTTGTCCCACGTTGTCCCACGTTGTCCCACTATGTCCCACGTTGTCCCACGTTGTCCCACGTTGTCCCACGTTGTCCCACGTTGTCCCACGTTGTCCCACGTTCTCCCACGTTGTCCCACGTTGTCCCACGTTGTCCCACGGTGTCCAACGATGTCCAACGGTGTCCAACGGTGTCCCACGGTGTCCAACGGTGTCCCACGTTGTCCCACGTTGTCCCACGTTGTCCCACGTTGTCCCACGTTGTCCCACGTTGTCCCACGTTGTCCAACGATGTCCAACGGTGTCCCACGTTGTCCCACGTTGTTCCATGGTTTCCCACGTTGTCCCACGTTGTCCCACGTTGTCCCACGGTGTCCAACGATGTCCAACGGTGTCCAACGGTGTCCCACGTTGTCCCACGTTGTCCCACGGTGTCCCACGATGTCCAACGGTGTCCCACGTTGTCCAACGATGTCCAACGGTGTCCCACGTTGCCCCATTGTCCCACGTTGTCCCACGTTGTCCCACGTTGTCCCACGATGTCCCACGTTGTCCCACGTTGTCCCACGTTGTCCCACGTTGTCCCACGTTGTCCCACGTTGTCCCACGTTGTCCCACGTTGTCCCACGTTGTTCCACGTTGTCCCACGTTGTCCCACGTTGTCCCACGGTGTCCAACGATGTCCAACGGTGTCCAGCGATGTCCAACGGTGTCCCACGTTGTCCCACGTTTTCCCACGTTGTCCCACGTTGTCCCACGGTGTCCAACGATGTCCAACGATGTCCAACGGTGTCCCACGTTGTCCCACGTTGTTCCATGGTTTCCCACGTTGTCCCACGTTGTCCCACGTTGTCCCACGGTGTCCAACGATGTCCAACGGTGTCCAACGGTGTCCAACGGTGTCCAACGGTGTCCCACGTTGTCCCACGTTGTCCCACGTTGTCCCACGTTGTCCCACGTTGTCCCACGATGTCCCACGTTGTCCCACGTTGTCCCACGTTGTCCCACGGTGTCCAACAATGTCCAACGGTGTCCCACGTTGTCCAACGGTGTCCCACGTTGTCCCACGTTGTCCCACGTTGTCCCACGTTGTCCCACGATGTCCCACGTTGTCCCACGTTGTCCCACGTTGTCCCACGTTGTCCCACGTTGTCCCACGTTGTCCCACGTTGTCCCACGTTGTCCCACGTTGTCCCACGTTGTCCCACGGTGTCCAACGATGTCCAACGGTGTCCAACGGTGTCCCACGGTGTCCAACGGTGTCCCACGTTGTCCCACGTTGTCCCACGTTGTCCCACGTTGTCCCACGTTGTCCCACGTTGTCCCACGTTGTCCGACGATGTCCAACGGTGTCCCACGTTGTCCCACGTTGTTCCATGGTTTCCCACGTTGTCCCACGTTGTCCCACGTTGTCCCACGGTGTCCAACGATGTCCAACGGTGTCCAACGGTGTCCAACGGTGTCCAACGGTGTCCAACGGTGTCCCACGTTGTCCCACGTTGTCCCACGTTGTCCCACGGTGTCCAACGATGTCCAACGGTGTCCCACGTTGTCCCACGTTGTCCCACGTTGTCCCACGTTGTCCCACGTTGTCCCACGATGTCCCACGTTGTCCCACGTTGTCCCACGTTGTCCCACGTTGTCCCACGTTGTCCCACGTTGTCCCACGTTGTCCCACGTTGTCCCACGTTGTTCCACGTTGTCCCACGTTGTCCCACGTTGTCCCACGTTGTCCCACGTTGTCCCACGGTGTCCAACGGTGTCCAACGATGTCCCACGTTGTCCCACGTTGTCCCACGTTGTCCCACGTTGTCCCACGCTGTCCCACGTTGTCCCACGTTGTCCCACGTTGTCCCACGTTGTCCCACGTTGTCCCACGTTGTCCCACGTTGTCCCACGTTGTCCCACGTTGTCCCACGTTGTCCCACGGTGTCCAACGATGTCCAACGGTGTCCAGCGATGTCCAACGGTGTCCCACGTTGTCCCACGTTGTCCCACGGTGTCCAACGATGTCCAACGATGTCCAACGGTGTCCCACGTTGTCCCACGTTGTTCCATGGTTTCCCACGTTGTCCCACGTTGTCCCACGTTGTCCCACGGTGTCCAACGGTGTCCAACGGTGTCCAACGGTGTCCCACGTTGTCCCACGTTGTCCCACGTTGTCCCACGATGTCCCACGTTGTCCCACGTTGTCCCACGTTGTCCCACGTTGTCCCACGTTGTCCCACGTTGTCCCACGTTGTCCCACGTTGTCCCACGTTGTCCCACGTTGTCCCACGTTGTCCCACGTTGTCCGACGATGTCCAACGGTGTCCCACGTTGTCCCACGTTGTTCCATGGTTTCCCACGTTGTCCCACGTTGTCCCACGTTGTCCCACGGTGTCCAACGATGTCCAACGGTGTCCAACGGTGTCCAACGGTGTCCAACGGTGTCCAACGGTGTCCCACGTTGTCCCACGTTGTCCCACGTTGTCCCACGGTGTCCAACGATGTCCAACGGTGTCCCACGTTGTCCCACGTTGTCCCACGTTGTCCCACGTTGTCCCACGTTGTCCCACGATGTCCCACGTTGTCCCACGTTGTCCCACGTTGTCCCACGATGTCCCACGTTGTCCCACGTTGTCCCACGTTGTCCCACGTTGTCCCACGTTGTCCCACGGTGTCCAACGGTGTCCAACGATGTCCAACGTTGTCCCACGTTGTCCCACGTTGTCCCACGTTGTCCCACGATGTCCCACGTTGTCCCACGTTGTCCCACGTTGTCCCACGTTGTCCCACGTTGTCCCACGTTGTCCCACGTTGTCCCACGTTGTCCCACGTTGTCCCACGTTGTCCCACGTTGTCCCACGTTGTCCCACGATGTCCAACGGTGTCCCACGTTGTCCCACGTTGTCCCACGTTGTCCCACGTTGTCCCACGTTGTCCCACGTGGTCCCACGTTGTCCCACGTTGTCCCACGGTGTCCAACGGTGTCCAACGATGTCCCACGTTGTCCCACGTTGTCCCACGTTGTCCCACGTTGTCCCACGTTGTCCCACGGTGTCCAACGGTGTCCAACGGTGTCCCACGTTGTCCCACGTTGTCCCACGTTGTCCCACGTTGTCCCACGTTGTCCCACGATGTCCCACGTTGTCCCACGTTGTCCCACGTTGTCCCACGTTGTCCCACGTGGTCCCACGTTGTCCCACGGTGTCCAACGGTGTCCAACGATGTCCCACGTTGTCCCACGTTGTCCCACGTTGTCCCACGTTGTCCCACGTTGTCCCACGTTGTCCCACGTTGTCCCACGTTGTCCCACGTTGTCCCACGTTGTCCCACGTTGTCCAACGATGTCCAACGGTGTCCCACGTTGTCCCACGTTGTTCCATGGTTTCCCACGTTGTCCCACGTTGTCCCACGTTGTCCCACGGTGTCCAACGATGTCCAACGGTGTCCAACGGTGTCCCACGTTGTCCCACGTTGTCCCACGGTGTCCAACGATGTCCAACGGTGTCCCACGTTGTCCAACGATGTCCAACGGTGTCCCACGTTGTCCCACGTTGTCCCACGTTGTCCCACGTTGTCCCACGTTGTCCCACGATGTCCCACGTTGTCCCACGTTGTCCCACGTTGTCCCACGTTGTCCCACGATGTCCAACGATGTCCAACGATGTCCAACGGTGTCCAACGATGTCCAACGGTGTCCAACGATGTCCAACGATGTCCAACGGTGTCCCACGATGTCCAACGATGTCCAACGATGTCCAACGGTGTCCAACGGTGTCCAACGGTGTCCCACGGTGTCCAACGGTGTCCCACGTTGTCCCACGTTGTCCCACGTTGTCCCACGTTGTCCCACGATGTCCCACGTTGTCCAACGGTGTCCAACGGTGTCCAACGATGTCCAACGATGTCCAACGGTGTCCCACGATGTCCAACGATGTCCAACGATGTCCAACGGTGTCCCACGTTGTCCCACGTTGTCCCACGTTGTCCCACGGTGTCCAACGATGTCCAACGATGTCCAACGGTGTCCAACGGTGTCCCACGGTGTCCAACGGTGTCCCACGTTGTCCCACGTTGTCCCACGTTGTCCCACGTTGTCCCACGTTGTCCCACGTTGTCCAACGATGTCCGACGGTGTCCCACGTTGTCCCACGTTGTTCCATGGTTTCCCACGTTGTCCCACGTTGTCCCACGTTGTCCCACGTTGTCCCACGTTGTCCCACGGTGTCCCACGGTGTCCAACGATGTCCAACGGTGTCCCACGTTGTCCCACGTTGTCCCACGTTGTCCCACGTTGTCCCACGTTGTCCCACGATGTCCCACGATGTCCCACGTTGTCCCACGTTGTCCCACGTTGTCCCACGTTGTCCCACGTTGTCCCACGTGGTCCCACGTTGTCCCACGTTGTCCCACGGTGTCCAACGATGTCCAACGGTGTCCCACGTTGTCCAACGGTGTCCCACGTTGTCCCACGTTGTCCCACGTTGTCCCACGTTGTCCCACTATGTCCCACGTTGTCCCACCTTGTCCCACGTTGTCCCACGTTGTCCCACGTTGTCCCACGTTGTCCCACGTTCTCCCACGTTGTCCCACGTTGTCCCACGTTGTCCCACGGTGTCCAACGATGTCCAACGGTGTCCAACGGTGTCCCACGGTGTCCAACGGTGTCCCACGTTGTCCCACGTTGTCCCACGTTGTCCCACGTTGTCCCACGTTGTCCCACGTTGTCCCACGTTGTCCAACGATGTCCAACGGTGTCCCACGTTGTCCCACGTTGTTCCATGGTTTCCCACGTTGTCCCACGTTGTCCCACGTTGTCCCACGGTGTCCAACGATGTCCAACGGTGTCCAACGGTGTCCCACGTTGTCCCACGTTGTCCCACGGTGTCCAACGATGTCCAACGGTGTCCCACGTTGTCCAACGATGTCCAACGGTGTCCCACGTTGCCCCATTGTCCCACGTTGTCCCACGTTGTCCCACGTTGTCCCACGATGTCCCACGTTGTCCCACGTTGTCCCACGTTGTCCCACGTTGTCCCACGTTGTCCCACGTTGTCCCACGTTGTCCCACGTTGTCCCACGTTGTCCCACGTTGTCCCACGTTGTCCCACGTTGTCCCACGGTGTCCAACGATGTCCAACGGTGTCCAGCGATGTCCAACGGTGTCCCACGTTGTCCCACGTTTTCCCACGTT
The DNA here is from genome assembly GCF_910591885.1 of Bombus terrestris. NCBI lineage: Eukaryota > Metazoa > Arthropoda > Insecta > Hymenoptera > Apidae > Bombus > Bombus terrestris. The sequence goes on along the minus strand of NW_025963614.1, from coordinate 221,127 downwards.
GTCCCACGTTGTCCCACGGTGTCCAACGATGTCCAACGATGTCCAACGGTGTCCCACGTTGTCCCACGTTGTTCCATGGTTTCCCACGTTGTCCCACGTTGTCCCACGTTGTCCCACGGTGTCCAACGATGTCCAACGGTGTCCAACGGTGTCCAACGGTGTCCAACGGTGTCCCACGTTGTCCCACGTTGTCCCACGTTGTCCCACGTTGTCCCACGTTGTCCCACGATGTCCCACGTTGTCCCACGTTGTCCCACGTTGTCCCACGGTGTCCAACAATGTCCAACGGTGTCCCACGTTGTCCAACGGTGTCCCACGTTGTCCCACGTTGTCCCACGTTGTCCCACGTTGTCCCACGATGTCCCACGTTGTCCCACGTTGTCCCACGTTGTCCCACGTTGTCCCACGTTGTCCCACGTTGTCCCACGTTGTCCCACGTTGTCCCACGTTGTCCCACGTTGTCCCACGGTGTCCAACGATGTCCAACGGTGTCCAACGGTGTCCCACGGTGTCCAACGGTGTCCCACGTTGTCCCACGTTGTCCCACGTTGTCCCACGTTGTCCCACGTTGTCCCACGTTGTCCCACGTTGTCCGACGATGTCCAACGGTGTCCCACGTTGTCCCACGTTGTTCCATGGTTTCCCACGTTGTCCCACGTTGTCCCACGTTGTCCCACGGTGTCCAACGATGTCCAACGGTGTCCAACGGTGTCCAACGGTGTCCAACGGTGTCCAACGGTGTCCCACGTTGTCCCACGTTGTCCCACGTTGTCCCACGGTGTCCAACGATGTCCAACGGTGTCCCACGTTGTCCCACGTTGTCCCACGTTGTCCCACGTTGTCCCACGTTGTCCCACGATGTCCCACGTTGTCCCACGTTGTCCCACGTTGTCCCACGTTGTCCCACGTTGTCCCACGTTGTCCCACGTTGTCCCACGTTGTCCCACGTTGTTCCACGTTGTCCCACGTTGTCCCACGTTGTCCCACGTTGTCCCACGTTGTCCCACGGTGTCCAACGGTGTCCAACGATGTCCCACGTTGTCCCACGTTGTCCCACGTTGTCCCACGTTGTCCCACGATGTCCCACGTTGTCCCACGTTGTCCCACGTTGTCCCACGTTGTCCCACGTTGTCCCACGTTGTCCCACGTTGTCCCACGTTGTCCCACGTTGTCCCACGTTGTCCCACGGTGTCCAACGATGTCCAACGGTGTCCAGCGATGTCCAACGGTGTCCCACGTTGTCCCACGTTGTCCCACGGTGTCCAACGATGTCCAACGATGTCCAACGGTGTCCCACGTTGTCCCACGTTGTTCCATGGTTTCCCACGTTGTCCCACGTTGTCCCACGTTGTCCCACGGTGTCCAACGGTGTCCAACGGTGTCCAACGGTGTCCCACGTTGTCCCACGTTGTCCCACGTTGTCCCACGATGTCCCACGTAGTCCCACGTTGTCCCACGTTGTCCCACGTTGTCCCACGTTGTCCCACGTTGTCCCACGTTGTCCCACGTTGTCCCACGTTGTCCCACGTTGTCCCACGTTGTCCCACGTTGTCCGACGATGTCCAACGGTGTCCCACGTTGTCCCACGTTGTTCCATGGTTTCCCACGTTGTCCCACGTTGTCCCACGTTGTCCCACGGTGTCCAACGATGTCCAACGGTGTCCAACGGTGTCCAACGGTGTCCAACGGTGTCCAACGGTGTCCCACGTTGTCCCACGTTGTCCCACGTTGTCCCACGGTGTCCAACGATGTCCAACGGTGTCCCACGTTGTCCCACGTTGTCCCACGTTGTCCCACGTTGTCCCACGTTGTCCCACGATGTCCCACGTTGTCCCACGTTGTCCCACGTTGTCCCACGATGTCCCACGTTGTCCCACGTTGTCCCACGTTGTCCCACGTTGTCCCACGTTGTCCCACGTTGTCCCACGTTGTCCCACAGTGTCCAACGGTGTCCAACGATGTCCCACGTTGTCCCACGTTGTCCCACGTTGTCCCACGTTGTCCCACGATGTCCCACGTTGTCCCACGTTGTCCCACGTTGTCCCACGTTGTCCCACGTTGTCCCACGTTGTCCCACGTTGTCCCACGTTGTCCCACGTTGTCCCACGGTGTCCAACGATGTCCAACGGTGTCCAGCGATGTCCAACGGTGTCCCACGTTGTCCCACGTTTTCCCACGTTGTCCCACGTTGTCCCACGGTGTCCAACGATGTCCAACGATGTCCAACGGTGTCCCACGTTGTCCCACGTTGTTCCATGGTTTCCCACGTTGTCCCACGTTGTCCCACGTTGTCCCACGGTGTCCAACGATGTCCAACGGTGTCCAACGGTGTCCAACGGTGTCCAACGGTGTCCCACGTTGTCCCACGTTGTCCCACGTTGTCCCACGATGTCCCACGTTGTCCCACGTTGTCCCACGTTGTCCCACGTTGTCCCACGATGTCCCACGTTGTCCCACGTTGTCCCACGTTGTCCCACGTTGTCCGACGTTGTCCCACGTTGTCCCACGTTGTCCCACGTTGTCCCACGTTGTCCCACGTTGTCCCACGTTGTCCCACGGTGTCCAACGATGTCCAACGGTGTCCAACGGTGTCCCACGTTGTCCCACGTTGTCCCACGTTGTCCCACGTTGTCCCACGTTGTCCCACGTTGTCCCACGTTGTCCCACGTTGTCCCACGGTGTCCAACGGTGTCCCACGATGTCCCACGTTCTCCCACGTTGTCCCACGTTGTCCCACGTTGTCCCACGTTGTCCCACGTTGTCCAACGATGTCCAACGGTGTCCAACGGTGTCCAACGGTGTCCAACGATGTCCAACGATGTCCAACGATGTCCAACGGTGTCCAACGATGTCCAACGATGTCCAACGGTGTCCCACGATGTCCAACGATGTCCAACGATGTCCAACGGTGTCCAACGATGTCCAACGGTGTCCAACGATGTCCAACGATGTCCAACGGTGTCCCACGGTGTCCAACGATGTCCAACGATGTCCAACGGTGTCCAACGGTGTCCAACGGTGTCCCACGGTGTCCAACGGTGTCCCACGTTGTCCCACGTTGTCCCACGTTGTCCCACGTTGTCCCACGTTGTCCCACGTTGTCCCACGTTGTCCCACGTTGTCCCACGTTGTCCCACGGTGTCCAACGATGTCCAACGGTGTCCAACGGTGTCCCACGGTGTCCAACGGTGTCCCACGTTGTCCCACGTTGTCCCACGTTGTCCCACGTTGTCCCACGTTGTCCCACGTTGTCCAACGATGTCCAACGGTGTCCCACGTTGTCCCACGTTGTTCCATGGTTTCCCACGTTGTCCCACGTTGTCCCACGTTGTCCCACGGTGTCCAACGATGTCCAACGGTGTCCCACGTTGTCCAACGGTGTCCCACGTTGTCCCACGTTGTCCCACGTTGTCCCACGTTGTCCCACGATGTCCCACGTTGTCCCACGTTGTCCCACGTTGTCCCACGTTGTCCCACGTTGTCCCACGTTGTCCCACGTTGTCCCACGTTGTCCCACGTTGTCCCACGTTGTCCCACGGTGTCCAACGATGTCCAACGGTGTCCAACGGTGTCCCACGGTGTCCAACGGTGTCCCACGTTGTCCCACGTTGTCCCACGTTGTCCCACGTTGTCCCACGTTGTCCCACGTTGTCCCACGTTGTCCCACGTTGTCCCACGTTGTCCAACGATGTCCAACGGTGTCCCACGTTGTCCCACGTTGTTCCATGGTTTCCCACGTTGTCCCACGTTGTCCCACGTTGTCCCACGGTGTCCAACGATGTCCAACGGTGTCCAACGGTGTCCAACGGTGTCCAACGGTGTCCCACGTTGTCCCACGTTGTCCCACGTTGTCCCACGTTGTCCCACGATGTCCCACGTTGTCCCACGTTGTCCCACGTTGTCCCACGATGTCCCACGTTGTCCCACGTTGTCCCACGTTGTCCCACGTTGTCCCACGATGTCCCACGTTGTCCCACGTTGTCCCACGTTGTCCCACGTTGTCCCACGTTGTCCCACGATGTCCCACGTTGTCCCACGTTGTCCCACGTTGTCCCACGTTGTCCCACGTTGTCCCACGTTGTCCCACGTTGTCCCACGATGTCCCACGTTGTCCCACGTTGTCCCACGTTGTCCCACGTTGTCCCACGGTGTCCAACGTTGTCCAACGGTGTCCAACGGTGTCCCACGGTGTCCAACGGTGTCCCACGTTGTCCCACGTTGTCCCACGTTGTCCCACGTTGTCCCACGTTGTCCCACGATGTCCCACGTTGTCCCACGTTGTCCGACGTTGTCCCACGTTGTCCCACGTTGTCCCACGTTGACCCACGGTGTCCAACGATGTCCAACGATGTCCAACGGTGTCCCACGTTGTCCCACGTTGTTCCATGGTTTCCCACGTTGTCCCACGTTGTCCCACGTTGTCCCACGGTGTCCAACGATGTCCAACGGTGTCCAACGGTGTCCAACGGTGTCCAACGGTGTCCCACGTTGTCCCACGTTGTCCCACGTTGTCCCACGTTGTCCCACGTTGTCCCACGATGTCCCACGTTGTCCCACGTTGTCCCACGTTGTCCCACGATGTCCCACGTTGTCCCACGTTGTCCCACGTTGTCCCACGTTGTCCCACGTTGTCCCACGTTGTCCCACGTTGTCCCACGTTGTCCCACGTTGTCCCACGTTGTCCCACGGTGTCCAACGGTGTCCCACGATGTCCCACGTTGTCCCACGTTGTCCCACGTTGTCCCACGTTGTCCCACGTTGTCCCACGTTGTCCCACGGTGTCCAACGATGTCCAACGATGTCCAACGGTGTCCCACGTTGTCCCACGTTGTTCCATGGTTTCCCACGTTGTCCCACGTTGTCCCACGTTGTCCCACGATGTCCCACGATGTCCCACGTTGTCCCACGTTGTCCCACGTTGTCCCACGTTGTCCCACGGTGTCCAACGATGTCCAACGGTGTCCCACGGTGTCCCACGGTGTCCAACGGTGTCCCACGTTGTCCCACGTTGTCCCACGTTGTCCCACGTTGTCCCACGTTGTCCCACGATGTCCCACGTTGTCCCACGTTGTCCGACGTTGTCCCACGTTGTCCCACGTTGTCCCACGTTGTCCCACGGTGTCCAACGATGTCCAACGATGTCCAACGGTGTCCCACGTTGTCCCACGTTGTCCCACGTTGTCCCACGTTGTCCCACGGTGTCCAACGGTGTCCCACGATGTCCCACGTTGTCCCACGATGTCCCACGTTGTCCCACGTTGTCCCACGTTGTCCCACGTTGTCCCACGGTGTCCAACGATGTCCAACGGTGTCCAACGGTGTCCCACGGTGTCCAACGGTGTCCCACGTTGTCCCACGTTGTCCCACGGTGTCCAACGATGTCCAACGATGTCCAACGATGTCCAACGGTGTCCAACGATGTCCAACGATGTCCAACGGTGTCCCACGATGTCCAACGATGTCCAACGATGTCCAACGGTGTCCAACGATGTCCAACGGTGTCCAACGATGTCCAACGATGTCCAACGGTGTCCCACGATGTCCAACGATGTCCAACGATGTCCAACGGTGTCCAACGGTGTCCAACGGTGTCCCACGGTGTCCAACGGTGTCCCACGTTGTCCCACGTTGTCCCACGTTGTCCCACGTTGTCCCACGATGTCCCACGTTGTCCAACGGTGTCCAACGGTGTCCAACGATGTCCAACGATATCCAACGGTGTCCCACGATGTCCAACGATGTCCAACGATGTCCAACGGTGTCCCACGTTGTCCCACGTTGTCCCACGTTGTCCCACGTTGTCCCACGTTGTCCCACGGTGTCCAACGATGTCCAACGGTGTCCCACGTTGTCCAACGGTGTCCCACGTTGTCCCACGTTGTCCCACGTTGTCCCACGTTGTCCCACGTTGTCCCACGTTGTCCCACGTTGTCCCACGTTGTCCCACGTTGTCCCACGTTGTCCCACGTTGTCCCACGTTGTCCCACGTTGTCCCACGGTGTCCAACGATGTCCAACGGTGTCCAAAGGTGTCCCACGGTGTCCAACGGTGTCCCACGTTGTCCCACGTTGTCCCACGTTGTCCCACGTTGTCCAACGATGTCCAACGGTGTCCCACGTTGTCCCACGTTGTTCCATGGTTTCCCACGTTGTCCCACGTTGTCCCACGTTTTCCCACGGTGTCCAACGATGTCCAACGGTGTCCCACGTTGTCCAACGGTGTCCCACGTTGTCCCACGTTGTCCCACGTTGTCCCACGTTGTCCCACGATGTCCCACGTTGTCCCACGTTGTCCCACGTTGTCCCACGTTGTCCCACGTTGTCCCACGTTGTCCCACGTTGTCCCACGTTGTCCCACGATGTCCCACGTTGTCCAACGGTGTCCAACGGTGTCCAACGATGTCCAACGATGTCCAACGGTGTCCCACGATGTCCAACGATGTCCAACGATGTCCAACGGTGTCCCACGTTGTCCCACGTTGTCCCACGTTGTCCCACGTTGTCCCACGTTGTCCCACGGTGTCCAACGATGTCCAACGGTGTCCCACGTTGTCCAACGGTGTCCCACGTTGTCCCACGTTGTCCCACGTTGTCCCACGTTGTCCCACGTTGTCCCACGTTGTCCCACGTTGTCCCACGTTGTCCCACGTTGTCCCACGTTGTCCCACGTTGTCCCACGTTGTCCCACGTTGTCCCACGGTGTCCAACGATGTCCAACGGTGTCCAAAGGTGTCCCACGGTGTCCAACGGTGTCCCACGTTGTCCCACGTTGTCCCACGTTGTCCCACGTTGTCCAACGATGTCCAACGGTGTCCCACGTTGTCCCACGTTGTTCCATGGTTTCCCACGTTGTCCCACGTTGTCCCACGTTTTCCCACGGTGTCCAACGATGTCCAACGGTGTCCCACGTTGTCCAACGGTGTCCCACGTTGTCCCACGTTGTCCCACGTTGTCCCACGTTGTCCCACGATGTCCCACGTTGTCCCACGTTGTCCCACGTTGTCCCACGTTGTCCCACGTTGTCCCACGTTGTCCCACGTTGTCCCACGTTGTCCCACGTTGTCCCACGTTGTCCCACGTTGTCCCACGTTGTCCCACGGTGTCCAACGATGTCCAACGGTGTCCAACGGTGTCCCACGGTGTCCAACGGTGTCCCACGTTGTCCCACGTTGTCCCACGTTGTCCCACGTTGTCCCACGTTGTCCCACGTTGTCCCACGTTGTCCCACGTTGTCCCACGTTGTCCAACGATGTCCAACGGTGTCCCACGTTGTCCCACGTTGTTCCATGGTTTCCCACGTTGTCCCACGTTGTCCCACGTTGTCCCACGGTGTCCAACGATGTCCAACGGTGTCCAACGGTGTCCAACGGTGTCCAACGGTGTCCCACGTTGTCCCACGTTGTCCCACGTTGTCCCACGTTGTCCCACGATGTCCCACGTTGTCCCACGTTGTCCCACGTTGTCCCACGATGTCCCACGTTGTCCCACGTTGTCCCACGTTGTCCCACGTTGTCCCACGATGTCCCACGTTGTCCCACGTTGTCCCACGTTGTCCCACGATGTCCCACGTTGTCCCACGTTGTCCCACGTTGTCCCACGTTGTCCCACGATGTCCCACGTTGTCCCACGTTGTCCCACGTTGTCCCACGTTGTCCCACGTTGTCCAACGATGTCCAACGGTGTCCCACGTTGTCCCACGTTGTTCCATGGTTTCCCACGTTGTCCCACGTTGTCCCACGTTGTCCCACGGTGTCCAACGATGTCCAACGGTGTCCAACGGTGTCCAACGGTGTCCAACGGTGTCCCACGTTGTCCCACGTTGTCCCACGTTGTCCCACGTTGTCCCACGTTGTCCCACGTTGTCCCACGTTGTCCCACGTTGTCCCACGTTGTCCCACGTTGTCCCACGGTGTCCAACGATGTCCAACGGTGTCCAACGGTGTCCCACGGTGTCCAACGGTGTCCCACGTTGTCCCACGTTGTCCCACGTTGTCCCACGTTGTCCCACGTTGTCCCACGTTGTCCCACGTTGTCCCACGTTGTCCCACGTTGTCCAACGATGTCCAACGGTGTCCCACGTTGTCCCACGTTGTTCCATGGTTTCCCACGTTGTCCCACGTTGTCCCACGTTGTCCCACGTTGTCCCACGGTGTCCAACGATGTCCAACGGTGTCCAACGGTGTCCCACGGTGTCCCACGTTGTCCCACGTTGTCCCACGGTGTCCAACGATGTCCAACGATGTCCAACGGTGTCCCACGTTGTCCCACGTTGTTCCATGGTTTCCCACGTTGTCCCACGTTGTCCCACGTTGTCCCACGATGTCCCACGATGTCCCACGTTGTCCCACGTTGTCCCACGTTGTCCCACGTTGTCCCACGGTGTCCAACGATGTCCAACGGTGTCCAACGGTGTCCCACGGTGTCCAACGGTGTCCCACGTTGTCCCACGTTGTCCCACGTTGTCCCACGTTGTCCCACGTTGTCCCACGATGTCCCACGTTGTCCCACGTTGTCCGACGTTGTCCCACGTTGTCCCACGTTGTCCCACGTTGTCCCACGGTGTCCAACGATGTCCAACGATGTCCAACGGTGTCCCACGTTGTCCCACGTTGTTCCATGGTTTCCCACGTTGTCCCACGTTGTCCCACGTTGTCCCACGGTGTCCAACGATGTCCAACGGTGTCCAACGGTGTCCAACGGTGTCCAACGGTGTCCCACGTTGTCCCACGTTGTCCCACGTTGTCCCACGTTGTCCCACGTTGTCCCACGATGTCCCACGTTGTCCCACGTTGTCCCACGTTGTCCCACGTTGTCCCACGATGTCCCACGTTGTCCCACGTTGTCCCACGTTGTCCCACGTTGTCCCACGATGTCCCACGTTGTCCCACGTTGTCCCACGTTGTCCCACGTTGTCCCACGGTGTCCAACGATGTCCAACGGTGTCCAACGGTGTCCCACGGTGTCCAACGGTGTCCCACGGTGTCCAACGGTGTCCCACGTTGTCCCACGTTGTCCCACGTTGTCCCACGTTGTCCCACGTTGTCCCACGATGTCCCACGTTGTCCCACGTTGTCCCACGTTGTCCCACGTTGTCCCACGTTGTCCCACGGTGTCCAACGATGTCCAACGGTGTCCAACGGTGTCCAACGGTGTCCAACGATGTCCAACGATGTCCAACGATGTCCAACGGTGTCCAACGATGTCCAACGATGTCCAACGGTGTCCCACGATGTCCAACGATGTCCAACGATGTCCAACGGTGTCCAACGATGTCCAACGGTGTCCAACGATGTCCAACGATGTCCAACGGTGTCCCACGATGTCCAACGATGTCCAACGATGTCCAACGGTGTCCAACGGTGTCCAACGGTATCCCACGGTGTCCAACGGTGTCCCACGTTGTCCCACGTTGTCCCACGTTGTCCCACGTTGTCCCACGATGTCCCACGTTGTCCAACGGTGTCCAACGGTGTCCAACGATGTCCAACGATGTCCAACGGTGTCCCACGATGTCCAACGATGTCCAACGATGTCCAACGGTGTCCCACGTTGTCCCACGTTGTCCCACGTTGTCCCACGTTGTCCCACGTTGTCCCACGGTGTCCAACGATGTCCAACGGTGTCCCACGTTGTCCAACGGTGTCCCACGTTGTCCCACGTTGTCCCACGTTGTCCCACGTTGTCCCACGTTGTCCCACGTTGTCCCACGTTGTCCCACGTTGTCCCACGTTGTCCCACGTTGTCCCACGTTGTCCCACGTTGTCCCACGTTGTCCCACGGTGTCCAACGATGTCCAACGGTGTCCAAAGGTGTCCCACGGTGTCCAACGGTGTCCCACGTTGTCCCACGTTGTCCCACGTTGTCCCACGTTGTCCCACGTTGTCCCACGTTGTCCAACGATGTCCAACGGTGTCCCACGTTGTCCCACGTTGTTCCATGGTTTCCCACGTTGTCCCACGTTGTCCCACGTTTTCCCACGGTGTCCAACGATGTCCAACGGTGTCCCACGTTGTCCAACGGTGTCCCACGTTGTCCCACGTTGTCCCACGTTGTCCCACGTTGTCCCACGATGTCCCACGTTGTCCCACGTTGTCCCACGTTGTCCCACGTTGTCCCACGTTGTCCCACGTTGTCCCACGTTGTCCCACGTTGTCCCACGTTGTCCCACGTTGTCCCACGGTGTCCAACGATGTCCAACGGTGTCCCACGGTGTCCCACGTTGTCCCACGTTGTCCCACGTTGTCCCACGTTGTCCCACGTTGTCCCACGTTGTCCAACGATGTCCAACGGTGTCCAACGGTGTCCAACGGTGTCCCACGTTGTCCCACGTTGTCCCACGTTGTCCCACGTTGTCCCACGATGTCCCACGTTGTCCCACGTTGTCCCACGTTGTCCCACGATGTCCCACGTTGTCCCACGTTGTCCCACGTTGTCCCACGTTGTCCAACGATGTCCAACGGTGTCCCACGTTGTCCCACGTTGTTCCATGGTTTCCCACGTTGTCCCACGTTGTCCCACGTTGTCCCACGTTGTCCCACGTTGTCCCACGTTGTCCCACGGTGTCCAACGATGTCCAACGGTGTCCCACGGTGTCCAACGGTGTCCCACGTTGTCCCACGTTGTCCCACGTTGTCCCACGTTGTCCCACGTTGTCCCACGTTGTCCAACGATGTCCAACGGTGTCCCACGTTGTCCCACGTTGTTCCATGGTTTCCCACGTTGTCCCACGTTGTCCCACGTTTTCCCACGGTGTCCAACGATGTCCAACGGTGTCCCACGTTGTCCCACGTTGTCCCACGTTGTCCCACGTTGTCCCACGTTGTCCCACGTTGTCCCACGTTGTCCCACGTTGTCCCACGTTGTCCCACGTTGTCCCACGGTGTCCAACGATGTCCAACGGTGTCCAACGGTGTCCCACGGTGTCCAACGGTGTCCCACGTTGTCCCACGTTGTCCCACGTTGTCCCACGTTGTCCCACGTTGTCCCACGTTGTCCCACGTTGTCCCACGTTGTCCCACGTTGTCCAACGATGTCCAACGGTGTCCCACGTTGTCCCACGTTGTTCCATGGTTTCCCACGTTGTCCCACGTTGTCCCACGTTGTCCCACGGTGTCCAACGTTGTCCAACGGTGTCCAACGGTGTCCAACGGTGTCCAACGGTGTCCCACGTTGTCCCACGTTGTCCCACGTTGTCCCACGTTGTCCCACGATGTCCCACGTTGTCCCACGTTGTCCCACGTTGCCCACGATGTCCCACGTTGTCCCACGTTGTCCCACGTTGTCCCACGTTGTCCAACGATGTCCAACGGTGTCCCACGTTGTCCCACGTTGTTCCATGGTTTCCCACGTTGTCCCACGTTGTCCCACGTTGTCCCACGTTGTCCCACGTTGTCCCACGTTGTCCCACGGTGTCCAACGATGTCCAACGGTGTCCAACGGTGTCCCACGGTGTCCAACGGTGTCCCACGTTGTCCCACGTTGTCCCACGTTGTCCCACGTTGTCCCACGTTGTCCCACGATGTCCCACGTTGTCCCACGTTGTCCGACGTTGTCCCACGTTGTCCCACGTTGTCCCACGTTGTCCCACGGTGTCCAACGATGTCCAACGATGTCCAACGGTGTCCCACGTTGTCCCACGTTGTTCCATGGTTTCCCACGTTGTCCCACGTTGTCCCACGTTGTCCCACGGTGTCCCACGTTGTCCCACGTTGTCCCACGTTGTCCCACGTTGTCCCACGATGTCCCACGTTGTCCCACGTTGTCCCACGTTGTCCCACGTTGTCCCACGGTGTCCAACGATGTCCAACGGTGTCCAACGGTGTCCCACGGTGTCCAACGGTGTCCCACGTTGTCCCACGTTGTCCCACGTTGTCCCACGTTGTCCCACGTTGTCCCACGATGTCCCACGTTGTCCCACGTTGTCCCACGTTGTCCCACGTTGTCCCACGTTGTCCCACGGTGTCCAACGATGTCCAACGGTGTCCAACGGTGTCCAACGGTGTCCAACGATGTCCAACGATGTCCAACGATGTCCAACGGTGTCCAACGATGTCCAACGATGTCCAACGGTGTCCCACGATGTCCAACGATGTCCAACGATGTCCAACGGTGTCCAACGATGTCCAACGGTGTCCAACGATGTCCAACGATGTCCAACGGTGTCCCACGATGTCCAACGATGTCCAACGATGTCCAACGGTGTCCAACGGTGTCCAACGGTGTCCCACGGTGTCCAACGGTGTCCCACGTTGTCCCACGTTGTCCCACGTTGTCCCACGTTGTCCCACGATGTCCCACGTTGTCCAACGGTGTCCAACGGTGTCCAACGATGTCCAACGATGTCCAACGGTGTCCCACGATGTCCAACGATGTCCAACGATGTCCAACGGTGTCCCACGTTGTCCCACGTTGTCCCACGTTGTCCCACGTTGTCCCACGTTGTCCCACGGTGTCCAACGATGTCCAACGGTGTCCCACGTTGTCCAACGGTGTCCCACGTTGTCCCACGTTGTCCCACGTTGTCCCACGTTGTCCCACGTTGTCCCACGTTGTCCCACGTTGTCCCACGTTGTCCCACGTTGTCCCACGTTGTCCCACGTTGTCCCACGTTGTCCCACGGTGTCCAACGATGTCCAACGGTGTCCAAAGGTGTCCCACGGTGTCCAACGGTGTCCCACGTTGTCCCACGTTGTCCCACGTTGTCCCACGTTGTCTCACGTTGTCCCACGTTGTCCAACGATGTCCAACGGTGTCCCACGTTGTCCCACGTTGTTCCATGGTTTCCCACGTTGTCCCACGTTGTCCCACGTTGTCCCACGGTGTCCAACGATGTCCAACGGTGTCCCACGTTGTCCAACGGTGTCCCACGTTGTCCCACGTTGTCCCACGTTGTCCCACGTTGTCCCACGATGTCCCACGTTGTCCCACGTTGTCCCACGTTGTCCCACGTTGTCCCACGTTGTCCCACGTTGTCCCACGTTGTCCCACGTTGTCCCACGTTGTTCCACGTTGTCCCACGGTGTCCAACGATGTCCAACGGTGTCCAACGGTGTCCCACGGTGTCCAACGGTGTCCCACGTTGTCCCACGTTGTCCCACGTTGTCCCACGTTGTCCCACGTTGTCCCACGTTGTCCCACGTTGTCCCACGTTGTCCCACGTTGTCCAACGATGTCCAACGGTGTCCCACGTTGTCCCACGTTGTTCCATGGTTTCCCACGTTGTCCCACGTTGTCCCACGTTGTCCCACGGTGTCCAACGATGTCCAACGGTGTCCAACGGTGTCCAACGGTGTCCAACGGTGTCCCACGTTGTCCCACGTTGTCCCACGTTGTCCCACGGTGTCCAACGATGTCCAACGGTGTCCCACGTTGTCCCACGTTGTCCCACGTTGCCCCACGTTGTCCCACGTTGTCCCACGTTGTCCCACGTTGTCCCACGTTGTCCCACGATGTCCCACGTTGTCCCACGTTGTCCCACGTTGTCCCACGTTGTCCCACGTTGTCCCACGTTGTCCCACGATGTCCCACGTTGTCCAACGGTGTCCAACGGTGTCCAACGATGTCCAACGATGTCCAACGATGTCCAACGGTGTCCAACGATGTCCAACGATGTCCAACGGTGTCCCACGATGTCCAACGATGTCCAACGATGTCCAACGGTGTCCAACGGTGTCCAACGGTGTCCCACGGTGTCCAACGGTGTCCCACGTTGTCCCACGTTGTCCCACGTTGTCCCACGTTGTCCCACGATGTCCCACGTTGTCCAACGGTGTCCAACGGTGTCCAACGATGTCCAACGATGTCCAACGGTGTCCCACGATGTCCAACGATGTCCAACGATGTCCAACGGTGTCCCACGTTGTCCCACGTTGTCCCACGTTGTCCCACGTTGTCCCACGTTGTCCCACGGTGTCCAACGATGTCCAACGGTGTCCCACGTTGTCCAACGGTGTCCCACGTTGTCCCACGTTGTCCCACGTTGTCCCACGTTGTCCCACGTTGTCCCACGTTGTCCCACGTTGTCCCACGTTGTCCCACGTTGTCCCACGTTGTCCCACGTTGTCCCACGTTGTCCCACGGTGTCCAACGATGTCCAACGGTGTCCAAAGGTGTCACACGGTGTCCAACGGTGTCCCACGTTGTCCCACGTTGTCCCACGTTGTCCCACGTTGTCTCACGTTGTCCCACGTTGTCCAACGATGTCCAACGGTGTCCCACGTTGTCCCACGTTGTTCCATGGTTTCCCACGTTGTCCCACGTTGTCCCACGTTGTCCCACGGTGTCCAACGATGTCCAACGGTGTCCCACGTTGTCCAACGGTGTCCCACGTTGTCCCACGTTGTCCCACGTTGTCCCACGTTGTCCCACGATGTCCCACGTTGTCCCACGTTGTCCCACGTTGTCCCACGTTGTCCCACGTTGTCCCACGTTGTCCCACGTTGTCCCACGTTGTCCCACGTTGTTCCACGTTGTCCCACGGTGTCCAACGATGTCCAACGGTGTCCAACGGTGTCCCACGGTGTCCAACGGTGTCCCACGTTGTCCCACGTTGTCCCACGTTGTCCCACGTTGTCCCACGTTGTCCCACGTTGTCCCACGTTGTCCCACGTTGTCCCACGTTGTCCAACGATGTCCAACGGTGTCCCACGTTGTCCCACGTTGTTCCATGGTTTCCCACGTTGTCCCACGTTGTCCCACGTTGTCCCACGGTGTCCAACGATGTCCAACGGTGTCCAACGGTGTCCAACGGTGTCCAACGGTGTCCCACGTTGTCCCACGTTGTCCCACGTTGTCCCACGGTGTCCAACGATGTCCAACGGTGTCCCACGTTGTCCCACGTTGTCCCACGTTGCCCCACGTTGTCCCACGTTGTCCCACGTTGTCCCACGTTGTCCCACGTTGTCCCACGATGTCCCACGTTGTCCCACGTTGTCCCACGTTGTCCCACGTTGTCCCACGTTGTCCCACGTTGTCCCACGTTGTCCCACGTTGTCCCACGTTGTCCCACGTTGTCCCACGTTGTCCCACGGTGTCCAACGATGTCCAACGGTGTCCAGCGATGTCCAACGGTGTCCCACGTTGTCCCACGTTGTCCCACGATGTCCCACGGTGTCCCACGGTGTCCAACGGTGTCCCACGTTGTCCCACGTTGTCCCACGTTGTCCCACGTTGTCCCACGTTGTCCCACGTTGTCCCACGTTGTCCAACGATGTCCAACGGTGTCCCACGTTGTCCCACGTTGTTCCATGGTTTCCCACGTTGTCCCACGTTGTCCCACGTTGTCCCACGGTGTCCAACGATGTCCAACGGTGTCCAACGGTGTCCCACTTTGTTCCATGGTTTCCCACGTTGTCCCACGTTGTCCCACGTTGTCCCACGGTGTCCAACGATGTCCAACGGTGTCCAACGGTGTCCAACGGTGTCCAACGGTGTCCCACGTTGTCCCACGTTGTCCCACGTTGTCCCACGGTGTCCCACGGTGTCCAACGGTGTCCCACGTTGTCCCACGTTGTCCCACGTTGTCCCACGTTGTCTCACGTTGTCCCACGTTGTCCAACGATGTCCAACGGTGTCCCACGTTGTCCCACGTTGTTCCATGGTTTCCCACGTTGTCCCACGTTGTCCCACGTTGTCCCACGGTGTCCAACGATGTCCAACGGTGTCCCACGTTGTCCAACGGTGTCCCACGTTGTCCCACGTTGTCCCACGTTGTCCCACGTTGTCCCACGATGTCCCACGTTGTCCCACGTTGTCCCACGTTGTCCCACGTTGTCCCACGTTGTCCCACGTTGTCCCACGTTGTCCCACGTTGTCCCACGTTGTCCCACGGTGTCCAACGATGTCCAACGGTGTCCCACGGTGTCCAACGGTGTCCCACGTTGTCCCACGTTGTCCCACGTTGTCCCACGTTGTCCCACGATGTCCCACGTTGTCCCACGTTGTCCCACGTTGTCCCACGTTGTCCCACGTTGTCCCACGTTGTCCCACGTTGTCCCACGTTGTCCCACGTTGTCCCACGTTGTCCCACGTTGTCCCACGGTGTCCAACGATGTCCAACGGTGTCCAGCGATGTCCAACGGTGTCCCACGTTGTCCCACGTTGTCCCACGATGTCCCACGGTGTCCCACGGTGTCCAACGGTGTCCCACGTTGTCCCACGTTGTCCCACGTTGTCCCACGTTGTCCCACGTTGTCCCACGTTGTCCCACGTTGTCCAACGATGTCCAACGGTGTCCCACGTTGTCCCACGTTGTTCCATGGTTTCCCACGTTGTCCCACGTTGTCCCACGTTGTCCCACGGTGTCCAACGATGTCCAACGGTGTCCAACGGTGTCCCACTTTGTTCCATGGTTTCCCACGTTGTCCCACGTTGTCCCACGTTGTCCCACGGTGTCCAACGATGTCCAACGGTGTCCAACGGTGTCCAACGGTGTCCAACGGTGTCCCACGTTGTCCCACGTTGTCCCACGTTGTCCCACGGTGTCCCACGGTGTCCAACGGTGTCCCACGTTGTCCCACGTTGTCCCACGTTGTCCCACGTTGTCTCACGTTGTCCCACGTTGTCCAACGATGTCCAACGGTGTCCCACGTTGTCCCACGTTGTTCCATGGTTTCCCACGTTGTCCCACGTTGTCCCACGTTGTCCCACGGTGTCCAACGATGTCCAACGGTGTCCCACGTTGTCCAACGGTGTCCCACGTTGTCCCACGTTGTCCCACGTTGTCCCACGTTGTCCCACGATGTCCCACGTTGTCCCACGTTGTCCCACGTTGTCCCACGTTGTCCCACGTCGTCCCACGTTGTCCCACGTTGTCCCACGTTGTCCCACGTTGTCCCACGGTGTCCAACGATGTCCAACGGTGTCCAACGGTGTCCCACGGTGTCCAACGGTGTCCCACGTTGTCCCACGTTGTCCCACGTTGTCCCACGTTGTCCCACGTTGTCCCACGTTGTCCCACGTTGTCCCACGTTGTCCCACGTTGTCCAACGATGTCCAACGGTGTCCCACGTTGTCCCACGTTGTTCCATGGTTTCCCACGTTGTCCCACGTTGTCCCACGTTGTCCCACGGTGTCCAACGATGTCCAGCGGTGTCCAACGGTGTCCAACGGTGTCCAACGGTGTCCCACGTTGTCCCACGTTGTCCCACGTTGTCCCACGGTGTCCAACGATGTCCAACGGTGTCCCACGTTGTCCCACGTTGTCCCACGTTGCCCCACGTTGTCCCACGTTGTCCCACGTTGTCCCACGTTGTCCCACGTTGTCCCACGATGTCCCACGTTGTCCCACGTTGTCCCACGTTGTCCCACGTTGTCCCACGTTGTCCCACGTTGTCCCACGTTGTCCCACGTTGTTCCATGGTTTCCCACGTTGTCCCACGTTGTCCCACGTTGTCCCACGGTGTCCAACGTTGTCCCACGTTGTCCCACGATGTCCCACGGTGTCCCACGGTGTCCAACGGTGTCCCACGTTGTCCCACGTTGTCCCACGTTGTCCCACGTTGTCCCACGTTGTCCCACGTTGTCCCACGTTGTCCAACGATGTCCAACGGTGTCCCACGTTGTCCCACGTTGTTCCATGGTTTCCCACGTTGTCCCACGTTGTCCCACGTTGTCCCACGGTGTCCAACGATGTCCAACGGTGTCCAACGGTGTACAACGGTGTCCAACGGTGTCCCACGTTGTCCCACGTTGTCCCACGTTGTCCCACGGTGTCCAACGATGTCCAACGGTGTCCCACGTTGTCCCACGTTGTCCCACGTTGTCCCACGTTGTCCCACGTTGTCCCACGATGTCCCACGTTGTCCCACGTTGTCCCACGTTGTCCCACGTTGTCCCACGTTGTCCCTCGATGTCCCACGTTGTCCCACGTTGTCCCACGTTGTCCCACGTTGTCCCACGTTGTCCCACGTTGTCCCACGTTGTCCCACGTTGTCCCACGTTGTCCCACGTTGTCCCACGTTGTCCCACGTTGTCCCACGTTGTCCCACGTTGTCCCACGGTGTCCAACGGTGTCCAACGATGTCCAACGGTGTCCAACGGTGTCCCACGTTGTCCCACGTTGTCCCACGTTGTCCCACGTTGTCCCACGGTGTCCAACGATGTCCAACGGTGTCCCACGTTGTCCAACGGTGTCCCACGTTGTCCCACGTTGTCCCACGTTGTCCCACGTTGTCCCACGGTGTCCAACGGTGTCCAACGATGTCCCACGTTGTCCCACGTTGTTCCACGTTGTCCCACGTTGTCCCACGATGTCCCACGTTGTCCCACGTTGTCCCACGTTGTCCCACGTTGTCCCACGTTGTCCCACATTGTCCCACGTTGTCCCACGTTGTCCGACGTTGTCCCACGTTGTCCCACGTTGTCCCACGTTGTCCCACGTTGTCCCACGGTGTCCAGCGATGTCCAACGGTGTCCCACGATGTCCAACGATGTCCAACGATGTCCAACGGTGTCCAACGGTGTCCCACGTTGTCCCACGTTGTCCCACGGTGTCCAACGATGTCCAACGGTGTCCCACGTTGTCCAACGGTGTCCCACGTTGTCCCACGTTGTCCCACGTTGTCCCACGTTGTCCCACGTTGTCCCACGGTGTCCAACGATGTCCAACGATGTCCAACGGTGTCCCACGATGTCCAACGATGTCCAACGATGTCCAACGGTGTCCAACGGTGTCCCACGTTGTCCCACGTTGTCCCGCGTTGTCCTACGGTGTCCAACGATGTCCAACGGTGTCCCACGTTGTCCCACGTTGTCCCACGATGTCCAACGGTGTCCAACGGTGTCCCACGGTGTCCAACGGTGTCCCACGTTGTCCCACGTTGTCCCACGTTGTCCCACGTTGTCCCACGTTGTCCCATGTTGTCCAACGATGTCCAACGGTGTCCAACGGTGTCCCACGTTGTCCCACGTTGTCCCACGTTGTCCTACGTTGTCCCACGTTGTCCCACGGTGTCCAACGATGTCCAACGGTGTCCCACGTTGTCCAACGGTGTCCCACGTTGTCCCACGTTGTCCCACGTTGTCCCACGTTGTCCCACGGTGTCCAACGGTGTCCAACGTTGTCCCACGTTGTCCCACGTTGTTCCACGTTGTCCCACGTTGTCCCACGATGTCCCACGTTGTCCCACGTTGTCCCACGTTGTCCCACGTTGTCCCACGTTGTCCCACGTTGTCCCACGTTGTCCCACATTGTCCCACGTTGTCCCACGTTGTCCGACGTTGTCCCACGTTGTCCCACGTTGTCCCACGTTGTCCCACGTTGTCCCACGTTGTCCCACGTTGTCCCACGGTGTCCAACGATGTCCAACGGTGTCCAACGGTGTCCCACGGTGTCCCACGTTGTCCCACGTTGTCCCACGGTGTCCAACGATGTCCAACGGTGTCCAACGGTGTCCCACGGTGTCCAACGGTGTCCCACGTTGTCCCACGTTGTCCCAAGTTGTCCCACGTTGTCCCACGTTGTCCCACGTTGTCCCACGTTGTCCCACGTTGTCCCACGTTGTCCCACGTTGTCCCACGATGTCCCACGTTGTCCCACGTTGTCCCACGTTGTCCCACGTTGTCCCACGTTGTCCCACGTTGTCCCACGTTGTCCCACGTTGTCCCACGGTGTCCAACGATGTCCAACGGTGTCCAGCGATGTCCAACGGTGTCCCACGTTGTCCCACGTTGTCCCACGATGTCCCACGGTGTCCCACGGTGTCCAACGGTGTCCCACGTTGTCCCACGTTGTCCCACGTTGTCCCACGTTGTCCCACGTTGTCCCACGTTGTCCCACGTTGTCCAACGATGTCCAACGGTGTCCCACGTTGTCCCACGTTGTTCCATGGTTTCCCACGTTGTCCCACGTTGTCCCACGTTGTCCCACGGTGTCCAAAGATGTCCAACGGTGTCCAACGGTGTACAACGGTGTCCAACGGTGTCCCACGTTGTCCCACGTTGTCCCACGTTGTCCCACGGTGTCCAACGATGTCCAACGGTGTCCCACGTTGTCCCACGTTGTCCCACGTTGTCCCACGTTGTCCCACGTTGTCCCACGATGTCCCACGTTGTCCCACGTTGTCCCACGTTGTCCCACGTTGTCCCACGTTGTCCCTCGATGTCCCACGTTGTCCCACGTTGTCCCACGTTGTCCCACGTTGTCCCACGTTGTCCCACGTTGTCCCACGTTGTCCCACGTTGTCCCACGTTGTCCCACGTTGTCCCACGTTGTCCCACGTTGTCCCACGTTGTCCCACGTTGTCCCACGTTGTCCCACGTTGTCCCACGGTGTCCAACGGTGTCCAACGTTGTCCCACGTTGTCCCACGTTGTCCCACGTTGTCCCACGTTGTCCCACGTTGTCCCACGTTGTCCCACGTTGTCCCACGTTGTCCCACGTTGTCCCACGTTGTCCCACGTTGTCCCACGTTGTCCCACGGTGTCCAACGGTGTCCAACGATGTCCAACGGTGTCCAACGGTGTCCCACGTTGTCCCACGTTGTCCCACGTTGTCCCACGGTGTCCAACGATGTCCAACGGTGTCCCACGTTGTCCAACGGTGTCCCACGTTGTCCCACGTTGTCCCACGTTGTCCCACGTTGTCCCACGGTGTCCAACGGTGTCCAACGATGTCCCACGTTGTCCCACGTTGTTCCACGTTGTCCCACGTTGTCCCACGATGTCCCACGTTGTCCCACGTTGTCCCACGTTGTCCCACGTTGTCCCACGTTGTCCCACATTGTCCCACGTTGTCCCACGTTGTCCGACGTTGTCCCACGTTGTCCCACGTTGTCCCACGTTGTCCCACGTTGTCCCACGGTGTCCAGCGATGTCCAACGGTGTCCCACGATGTCCAACGATGTCCAACGATGTCCAACGGTGTCCAACGGTGTCCCACGTTGTCCCACGTTGTCCCACGTTGTCCCACGGTGTCCAACGATGTCCAACGGTGTCCCACGTTGTCCAACGGTGTCCCACGTTGTCCCATGTTGTCCAACGATGTCCAACGGTGTCCAACGGTGTCCCACGTTGTCCCACGTTGTCCCACGTTGTCCTACGTTGTCCCACGTTGTCCCACGGTGTCCAACGATGTCCAACGGTGTCCCACGTTGTCCAACGGTGTCCCACGTTGTCCAACGATGTCCAACGGTGTCCAACGGTGTCCCACGTTGTCCCACGTTGTCCCACGTTGTCCCACGTTGTCCCACGTTGTCCCACGTTGTCCCATGTTGTCCAACGATGTCCAACGGTGTCCCACGTTGTCCCACGTTGTCCCACGTTGTCCCACGTTGTCACACGTTGTCCCACGTTGTCCCACGTTGTCCCACGTTGTCCAACGTTGTCCCACGTTGTCCCACGTTGTCCCACGTTGTCCCACGGTGTCCAACGATGTCCAACGATGTCCAACGTTGTCCCACGTTGTCCCACGTTGTCCCACGTTGTCCCACGTTGTCCCACGTTGTCCCACGTGGTCCCACGTTGTCCCACGTTGTCCCACGGTGTCCAACGATGTCCCACGGTGTCCCACGTTGTCCAACGGTGTCCCACGTTGTCCCACGTTGTCCCACGTTGTCCCACGTTGTCCCACGATGTCCCACGTTGTCCCACGTTGTCCCACGTTGTCCCACGTTGTCCCACGTTGTCCCACGTTGTCCCACGTTGTCCCACGTTGTCCCACGTTGTCCCACGTTGTCCCACGTTGTCCGACGTTGTCCCACGGTGTCCCACGTTGTCCAACGGTGTCCCACGTTGTCCCACGTTGTCCCACGTTGTCCCACGTTGTCCCACGGTGTCCAACGGTGTCCAACGATGTCCCACGTTGTCCCACGTTGTTCCACGTTGTCCCACGTTGTCCCACGATGTCCCACGTTGTCCCACGTTGTCCCACGTTGTCCCACGTTGTCCCACGTTGTCCCACATTGTCCCACGTTGTCCCACGTTGTCCGACGTTGTCCCACGTTGTCCCACGTTGTCCCACGTTGTCCCACGTTGTCCCACGGTGTCCAGCGATGTCCAACGGTGTCCCACGATGTCCAACGATGTCCAACGATGTCCAACGGTGTCCAACGGTGTCCCACGTTGTCCCACGTTGTCCCACGTTGTCCCACGGTGTCCAACGATGTCCAACGATGTCCAACGGTGTCCCACGATGTCCAACGATGTCCAACGATGTCCAACGGTGTCCAACGGTGTCCCACGATGTCCAACGATGTCCAACGATGTCCAACGGTGTCCAACGGTGTCCCACGTTGTCCCACGTTGTCCCACGTTGTCCCACGGTGTCCAACGATGTCCAACGGTGTCCCACGTTGTCCAACGGTGTCCCACGTTGTCCCACGTTGTCCCACGTTGTCCCACGTTGTCCCACGTTGTCCCACGGTGTCCAACGATGTCCAACGATGTCCAACGGTGTCCCACGATGTCCAACGATGTCCAACGATGTCCAACGGTGTCCAACGGTGTCCCACGTTGTCCCACGTTGTCCCGCGTTGTCCTACGGTGTCCAACGATGTCCAACGGTGTCCCACGTTGTCCCACGTTGTCCCACGATGTCCAACGGTGTCCAACGGTGTCCCACGGTGTCCAACGGTGTCCCACGTTGTCCCACGTTGTCCCACGTTGTCCCACGTTGTCCCACGTTGTCCCATGTTGTCCAACGATGTCCAACGGTGTCCAACGGTGTCCCACGTTGTCCCACGTTGTCCCACGTTGTCCTACGTTGTCCCACGTTGTCCCACGGTGTCCAACGATGTCCAACGGTGTCCCACGTTGTCCAACGGTGTCCCACGTTGTCCAACGATGTCCAACGGTGTCCAACGGTGTCCCACGTTGTCCCACGTTGTCCCACGTTGTCCCACGGTGTCCAACGATGTCCAACGGTGTCCAACGGTGTCCCACGTTGTCCAACGGTGTCCCACGTTGTCCCACGTTGTCCCACGTTGTCCCACGTTGTCCCACGTTGTCCCACGTTGTCCCACGTTGTCCCACGTTGTCCCACGTTGTCCCACGTTGTCCCACGTTGTCCCACGTTGTCCCACGTTGTCCCACGTTGTCCCACGTTGTCCCACGTTGTCCCACGTTGTCCCACGTTGTCCCACGGTGTCCAACGATGTCCCACGGTGTCCCACGTTGTCCAACGGTGTCCCACGTTGTCCCACGTTGTCCCACGTTGTCCCACGTTGTCCCACGATGTCCCACGTTGTCCCACGTTGTCCCACGTTGTCCCACGTTGTCCCACGTTGTCCCACGTTGTCCCACGTTGTCCCACGTTGTCCCACGTTGTCCCACGTTGTCCCACGTTGTCCCACGTTGTCCCACGTTGTTCCACGGTGTCCAACGATGTCCAACGGTGTCCAACGGTGTCCCACGGTGTCCCACGTTGTCCCACGTTGTCCCACGGTGTCCAACGATGTCCAACGGTGTCCAACGGTGTCCCACGGTGTCCAACGGTGTCCCACGTTGTCCCACGTTGTCCCAAGTTGTCCCACGTTGTCCCACGTTGTCCCACGTTGTCCCACGTTGTCCCACGTTGTCCCACGTTGTCCCACGTTGTCCCACGATGTCCCACGTTGTCCAACGTTGTCCCACGTTGTCCCACGTTGTCCCACGTTGTCCCACGTTGTCCCACGTTGTCCCACGATGTCCCACGTTGTCCCACGTTGTCCCACGTTGTCCCACGTTGTCCCACGTTGTCCCACGTTGTCCCACGTTGTCCCACGTTGTCCCACGTTGTCCCACGTTGTCCCACGTTGTCCCACGGTGTCCAACGATGTCCAACGGTGTCCAACGGTGTCCCACGGTGTCCAACGGTGTCCCACGTTGTCCCACGTTGTCCCAAGTTGTCCCACGTTGTCCCACGTTGTCCCACGTTGTCCCACGTTGTCCCACGTTGTCCCACGTTGTCCCACGTTGTCCCACGGTGTCCAACGATGTCCAACGGTGTCCAACGGTGTCCCACGGTGTCCAACGGTGTCCCACGTTGTCCCACGTTGTCCCACGTTGTCCCACGTTGTCCCACGTTGTCCCACGTTGTCCCACGTTGTCCCATGTTGTCCAACGATGTCCAACGGTGTCCCACGTTGTCCCACGTTGTCCCACGTTGTCCCACGTTGTCACACGTTGTCCCACGTTGTCCCACGTTGTCCCACGTTGTCCCACGTTGTCCCACGTTGTCCCACGTTGTCCCACGTTGTCCCACGGTGTCCAACGATGTCCAACGATGTCCAACGTTGTCCCACGTTGTCCCACGTTGTCCCACGTTGTCCCACGTTGTCCCACGTTGTCCCACGTGGTCCCACGTTGTCCCACGTTGTCCCACGGTGTCCAACGATGTCCCACGGTGTCCCACGTTGTCCAACGGTGTCCCACGTTGTCCCACGTTGTCCCACGTTGTCCCACGTTGTCCCACGATGTCCCACGTTGTCCCACGTTGTCCCACGTTGTCCCACGTTGTCCCACGTTGTCCCACGTTGTCCCACGTTGTCCCACGTTGTCCCACGTTGTCCCACGTTGTCCCACGGTGTCCAACGGTGTCCAACGATGTCCAACGGTGTCCAACGGTGTCCCACGATGTCCACCGATGTCCAACGGTGTCCAACGGTGTCCAACGGTGTCCAACGGTGTCCCACGTTGTCCCACGTTGTCCCACGGTGTCCAACGGTGTCCAACGGTTTCCCACGTTGTCCCACGGTGTCCAACGGTGTCCAACGATGTCCAACGGTGTCCAACGGTGTCCCACGATGTCCACCGATGTCCAACGGTGTCCCACGTTGTCCAACGTTGTCCCACGGTGTCCAACGATGTCCAACGGTGTCCCACGTTGTCCCACGTTGTCCCACGTTGTCCCACGTTGTCCCACGTTGTCCCACGTTGTCCCACGTTGTCCCACGTTGTCCCACGGTGTCCAACGGTGTCCAACGATGTCCAACGGTGTCCAACGGTGTCCCACGATGTCCACCGATGTCCAACGGTGTCCAACGGTGTCCAACGGTGTCCAACGGTGTCCAACTATGTCCAACGATGTCCAACGGTGTTCAGCGATGTCCAACGATGTCCAACGGTGTCCCACGATGTCCAACGATGTCCAACGATGTCCAACGGTGTCCCACGTTGTCCCACGTTGTCCCACGTTGTCCCACGGTGTCCAACGATGTCCAACGGTGTCCCACGTTGTCCAACGGTGTCCCACGTTGTCCCACGTTGTCCCACGTTGTCCCACGTTGTCCCACGTTGTCCCACGGTGTCCAACGATGTCCAACGATGTCCAACGGTGTCCCACGATGTCCAACGATGTCCAACGATGTCCAACGGTGTCCAACGGTGTCCCACGTTGTCCCACGTTGTCCCGCGTTGTCCTACGGTGTCCAACGATGTCCAACGGTGTCCCACGTTGTCCCACGTTGTCCCACGTTGTCCAACGGTGTCCAACGGTGTCCCACGGTGTCCAACGGTGTCCCACGTTGTCCCACGTTGTCCCACGTTGTCCCACGTTGTCCCACGTTGTCCCATGTTGTCCAACGATGTCCAACGGTGTCCAACGGTGTCCCACGTTGTCCCACGTTGTCCCACGTTGTCCTACGTTGTCCCACGTTGTCCCACGGTGTCCAACGATGTCCAACGGTGTCCCACGTTGTCCAACGGTGTCCCACGTTGTCCAACGATGTCCAACGGTGTCCAACGGTGTCCCACGTTGTCCCACGTTGTCCCACGTTGTCCCACGGTGTCCAACGATGTCCAACGGTGTCCAACGGTGTCCCACGTTGTCCAACGGTGTCCCACGTTGTCCCACGTTGTCCCACGTTGTCCCACGTTGTCCCACGATGTCCCACGTTGTCCCACGTTGTCCCACGTTGTCCCACGTTGTCCCACGTTGTCCCACGTTGTCCCACGTTGTCCCACGTTGGCCCACGTTGTCCCACGTTGTCCCACGTTGTCCCACGTTGTCCCACGTTGTCCCACGGTGTCCAACGATGTCCCACGGTGTCCCACGTTGTCCAACGGTGTCCCACGTTGTCCCACGTTGTCCCACGTTGTCCCACGTTGTCCCACGATGTCCCACGTTGTCCCACGTTGTCCCACGTTGTCCCACGTTGTCCCACGTTGTCCCACGTTGTCCCACGTTGTCCCACGTTGTCCCACGTTGTCCCACGTTGTCCCACGTTGTCCCACGTTGTCCCACGTTGTCCCACGGTGTCCAACGATGTCCAACGGTGTCCAACGGTGTCCCACGGTGTCCCACGTTGTCCCACGTTGTCCCACGGTGTCCAACGATGTCCAACGGTGTCCAACGGTGTCCCACGGTGTCCAACGGTGTCCCACGTTGTCCCACGTTGTCCCAAGTTGTCCCACGTTGTCCCACGTTGTCCCACGTTGTCCCACGTTGTCCCACGTTGTCCCACGTTGTCCCACGTTGTCCCACGATGTCCCACGTTGTCCAACGTTGTCCCACGTTGTCCCACGTTGTCCCACGTTGTCCCACGTTGTCCCACGTTGTCCCACGATGTCCCACGTTGTCCCACGTTGTCCCACGTTGTCCCACGTTGTCCCACGTTGTCCCACGTTGTCCCACGTTGTCCCACGTTGTCCCACGTTGTCCCACGTTGTCCCACGTTGTCCCACGGTGTCCAACGATGTCCAACGGTGTCCAACGGTGTCCCACGTTGTCCCACGTTGTCCCAAGTTGTCCCACGTTGTCCCACGTTGTCCCACGTTGTCCCACGTTGTCCCACGTTGTCCCACGTTGTCCCACGTTGTCCCACGGTGTCCAACGATGTCCAACGGTGTCCAACGGTGTCCCACGGTGTCCAACGGTGTCCCACGTTGTCCCACGTTGTCCCACGTTGTCCCACGTTGTCCCACGTTGTCCCACGTTGTCCCACGTTGTCCCATGTTGTCCAACGATGTCCAACGGTGTCCCACGTTGTCCCACGTTGCTCCACGTTGTCCCACGTTGTCACACGTTGTCCCACGTTGTCCCACGTTGTCCCACGTTGTCCCACGTTGTCCCACGTTGTCCCACGTTGTCCCACGTTGTCCCACGGTGTCCAACGATGTCCAACGATGTCCAACGTTGTCCCACGTTGTCCCACGTTGTCCCACGTTGTCCCACGTTGTCCCACGTTGTCCCACGTGGTCCCACGTTGTCCCACGTTGTCCCACGGTGTCCAACGATGTCCCACGGTGTCCCACGTTGTCCAACGGTGTCCCACGTTGTCCCACGTTGTCCCACGTTGTCCCACGTTGTCCCACGATGTCCCACGTTGTCCCACGTTGTCCCACGTTGTCCCACGTTGTCCCACGTTGTCCCACGTTGTCCCACGTTGTCCCACGTTGTCCCACGTTGTCCCACGTTGTCCCACGGTGTCCAACGGTGTCCAACGATGTCCAACGGTGTCCAACGGTGTCCCACGATGTCCACCGATGTCCAACGGTGTCCAACGGTGTCCAACGGTGTCCAACGGTGTCCCACGTTGTCCCACGTTGTCCCACGGTGTCCAACGGTGTCCAACGGTGTCCCACGTTGTCCCACGGTGTCCAACGGTGTCCAACGATGTCCAACGGTGTCCAACGGTGTCCCACGATGTCCACCGATGTCCAACGGTGTCCCACGTTGTCCAACGTTGTCCCACGGTGTCCAACGATGTCCAACGGTGTCCCACGTTGTCCCACGTTGTCCCACGTTGTCCCACGTTGTCCCACGTTGTCCCACGTTGTCCCACGTTGTCCCACGTTGTCCCACGGTGTCCAACGGTGTCCAACGATGTCCAACGGTGTCCAACGGTGTCCCACGATGTCCACCGATGTCCAACGGTGTCCAACGGTGTCCAACGGTGTCCAACGGTGTCCAACTATGTCCAACGATGTCCAACGGTGTCCAGCGATGTCCAACGATGTCCAACGGTGTCCCACGATGTCCAACGATGTCCAACGATGTCCAACGGTGTCCAACGGTGTCCCACGTTGTCCCACGTTGTCCCACGTTGTCCCACGGTGTCCAACGATGTCCAACGGTGTCCCACGTTGTCCCACGTTGTCCCACGTTGTCCCACGTTGTCCCACGTTGTCCCACGTTGTCCCACGTTGTCCCACGTTGTCCCACGTTGTCCCACGTTGTTCCATGGTTTCCCACGTTGTCCCACGTTGTCCCACGTTGTCCCACGGTGTCCAACGATGTCCAACGGTGTCCAACGGTGTCCAACGGTGTCCAACGGTGTCCCACGATGTCCACCGATGTCCAACGGTGTCCAACGGTGTCCAACGGTGTCCAACGGTGTCCCACGTTGTCCCACGTTGTCCCACGGTGTCCAACGGTGTCCAACGGTGTCCCACGTTGTCCCACGTTGTCCCACTGTGTCCAACGGTGTCCAACGGTGTCCCACGTTGTCCCACGTTGTCCCACGTTGTCCCACGTTGTCCCACGTTGTTCCATGGTTTCCCACGTTGTCCCACGTTGTCCCACGTTGTCCCACGGTGTCCAACGATGTCCAACGGTGTCCAACGGTGTCCCACGGTGTCCAACGGTGTGCCACGTTGTCCCACGTTGTCCCACGTTGTCCCACGTTGTCCCACGATGTCCAACGGTGTCCCACGGTGTCCAACGGTGTCCCACGTTGTCCCACGTTGTCCCACGTTGTCCCACGTTGTCCCACGTTGTCCCACGTTGTCCCACGTTGTCCCACGTTGTCCAACGGTGTCCCACGGTGTCCAACGGTGTCCCACGTTGTCCCACGTTGTCCCATGTTGTCCAACGATGTCCAACGGTGTCCCACGTTGTCCCACGTTGTCCCACGTTGTCCCACGTTGTCCCACGTTGTCCCACGTTGTCCCACGTTGTCCCACGTTGTCCCACGTTGTCCCACGTTGTCCCACGGTGTCCAACGATGTCCAACGGTGTCCAACGGTGTCCCACGGTGTCCAACGGTGTCCCACGTTGTCCCACGTTGTCCCACGTTGTCCCACGTTGTCCCACGTTGTCCCACGTTGTCCCACGTTGTCCAACGATGTCCAACGGTGTCCCACGTTGTCCCACGTTGTTCCATGGTTTCCCACGTTGTCCCACGTTGTCCCACGTTGTCCCACGG
The DNA here is from genome assembly GCF_910591885.1 of Bombus terrestris. Lineage (NCBI taxonomy): Eukaryota > Metazoa > Arthropoda > Insecta > Hymenoptera > Apidae > Bombus > Bombus terrestris. The sequence continues at coordinate 192,069 of NW_025963614.1, read as the reverse complement.
TGTCCAACGATGTCCAACGGTGTCCAACGGTGTCCAACGGTGTCCAACGGTGTCCCACGTTGTCCCACGTTGTCCCACGTTGTCCCACGGTGTCCAACGACGTCCAACGGTGTCCCACGTTGTCCCACGTTGTCCCACGTTGTCCCACGTTGTCCCACGTTGTCCCACGATGTCCCACGTTGTCCCACGTTGTCCCACGTTGTCCCACGTTGTCCCACGTTGTCCCACGATGTCCCACGTTGTCCCACGTTGTCCCACGTTGTCCCACGTTGTCCCACGTTGTCCCACGTTGTCCCACGTTGTCCCACGTTGTCCCACGTTGTCCCACGTTGTCCCATGTTGTCCAACGATGTCCAACGGTGTCCAACGGTGTCCCACGTTGTCCCACGTTGTCCCACGTTGTCCTACGTTGTCCCACGTTGTCCCACGGTGTCCAACGATGTCCAACGGTGTCCCACGTTGTCCAACGGTGTCCCACGTTGTCCAACGATGTCCAACGGTGTCCAACGGTGTCCCACGTTGTCCCACGTTGTCCCACGTTGTCCCACGGTGTCCAACGATGTCCAACGGTGTCCAACGGTGTCCCACGTTGTCCAACGGTGTCCCACGTTGTCCCACGTTGTCCCACGTTGTCCCACGTTGTCCCACGATGTCCCACGTTGTCCCACGTTGTCCCACGTTGTCCCACGTTGTCCCACGTTGTCCCACGTTGTCCCACGTTGTCCCACGTTGTCCCACGTTGTCCCACGTTGTCCCACGTTGTCCCACGTTGTCCCACGTTGTCCCACGGTGTCCAACGATGTCCCACGGTGTCCCACGTTGTCCAACGGTGTCCCACGTTGTCCCACGTTGTCCCACGTTGTCCCACGTTGTCCCACGATGTCCCACGTTGTCCCACGTTGTCCCACGTTGTCCCACGTTGTCCCACGTTGTCCCACGTTGTCCCACGTTGTCCCACGTTGTCCCACGTTGTCCCACGTTGTCCCACGTTGTCCCACGTTGTCCCACGGTGTCCAACGATGTCCAACGGTGTCCAACGGTGTCCCACGGTGTCCAACGGTGTCCCACGTTGTCCCACGTTGTCCCACGTTGTCCCAAGTTGTCCCACGTTGTCCCACGTTGTCCCACGTTGTCCCACGTTGTCCCACGTTGTCCCACGTTGTCCCACGTTGTCCCACGATGTCCCACGTTGTCCAACGTTGTCCCACGTTGTCCCACGTTGTCCCACGTTGTCCCACGTTGTCCCACGTTGTCCCACGATGTCCCACGTTGTCCCACGTTGTCCCACGTTGTCCCACGTTGTCCCACGTTGTCCCACGTTGTCCCACGTTGTCCCACGTTGTCCCACGTTGTCCCACGTTGTCCCACGTTGTCCCACGGTGTCCAACGATGTCCAACGGTGTCCAACGGTGTCCCACGGTGTCCAACGGTGTCCCACGTTGTCCCACGTTGTCCCAAGTTGTCCCACGTTGTCCCACGTTGTCCCACGTTGTCCCACGTTGTCCCACGTTGTCCCACGTTGTCCCACGTTGTCCCACGGTGTCCAACGATGTCCAACGGTGTCCAACGGTGTCCCACGGTGTCCAACGGTGTCCCACGTTGTCCCACGTTGTCCCACGTTGTCCCACGTTGTCCCACGTTGTCCCACGTTGTCCCACGTTGTCCCATGTTGTCCAACGATGTCCAACGGTGTCCCACGTTGTCCCACGTTGTCCCACGTTGTCCCACGTTGTCACACGTTGTCCCACGTTGTCCCACGTTGTCCCACGTTGTCCCACGTTGTCCCACGTTGTCCCACGTTGTCCCACGTTGTCCCACGGTGTCCAACGATGTCCAACGATGTCCAACGTTGTCCCACGTTGTCCCACGTTGTCCCACGTTGTCCCACGTTGTCCCACGTTGTCCCACGTGGTCCCACGTTGTCCCACGTTGTCCCACGGTGTCCAACGATGTCCCACGGTGTCCCACGTTGTCCAACGGTGTCCCACGTTGTCCCACGTTGTCCCACGTTGTCCCACGTTGTCCCACGATGTCCCACGTTGTCCCACGTTGTCCCACGTTGTCCCACGTTGTCCCACGTTGTCCCACGTTGTCCCACGTTGTCCCACGTTGTCCCACGTTGTCCCACGTTGTCCCCCGGTGTCCAACGGTGTCCAACGATGTCCAACGGTGTCCAACGGTGTCCCACGATGTCCACCGATGTCCAACGGTGTCCAACGGTGTCCAACGGTGTCCAACGGTGTCCCACGTTGTCCCACGTTGTCCCACGTTGTCCCACGTTGTCCCACGTTGTCCCACGTTGTCCCACGGTGTCCAACGGTGTCCAACGATGTCCAACGGTGTCCAACGGTGTCCCACGATGTCCACCGATGTCCAACGGTGTCCAACGGTGTCCAACGGTGTCCAACGGTGTCCAACTATGTCCAACGATGTCCAACGGTGTCCAGCGATGTCCAACGATGTCCAACGGTGTCCCACGATGTCCAACGATGTCCAACGATGTCCAACGGTGTCCAACGGTGTCCCACGTTGTCCCACGTTGTCCCACGTTGTCCCACGGTGTCCAACGATGTCCAACGGTGTCCCACGTTGTCCCACGTTGTCCCACGTTGTCCCACGTTGTCCCACGTTGTCCCACGTTGTCCCACGTTGTCCCACGTTGTCCCACGTTGTCCCACGTTGTTCCATGGTTTCCCACGTTGTCCCACGTTGTCCCACGTTGTCCCACGGTGTCCAACGATGTCCAACGGTGTCCAACGGTGTCCAACGGTGTCCAACGGTGTCCCACGATGTCCACCGATGTCCAACGGTGTCCAACGGTGTCCAACGGTGTCCAACGGTGTCCCACGTTGTCCCACGTTGTCCCACGGTGTCCAACGGTGTCCAACGGTGTCCCACGTTGTCCCACGTTGTCCCACTGTGTCCAACGGTGTCCAACGGTGTCCCACGTTGTCCCACGTTGTCCCACGTTGTCCCACGTTGTCCCACGTTGTTCCATGGTTTCCCACGTTGTCCCACGTTGTCCCACGTTGTCCCACGGTGTCCAACGATGTCCAACGGTGTCCAACGGTGTCCCACGGTGTCCAACGGTGTCCCACGTTGTCCCACGTTGTCCCACGTTGTCCCACGTTGTCCCACGATGTCCAACGGTGTCCCACGGTGTCCAACGGTGTCCCACGTTGTCCCACGTTGTCCCACGTTGTCCCACGTTGTCCCACGTTGTCCCACGTTGTCCCACGTTGTCCCACGTTGTCCAACGGTGTCCCACGGTGTCCAACGGTGTCCCACGTTGTCCCACGTTGTCCCATGTTGTCCAACGATGTCCAACGGTGTCCCACGTTGTCCCACGTTGTCCCACGTTGTCCCACGTTGTCCCACGTTGTCCCACGTTGTCCCACGTTGTCCCACGTTGTCCCACGTTGTCCCACGTTGTCCCACGTTGTCCCACGTTGTCCCACGTTGTCCCACGGTGTCCAACGATGTCCAACGGTGTCCAACGGTGTCCCACGGTGTCCAACGGTGTCCCACGTTGTCCCACGTTGTCCCACGTTGTCCCACGTTGTCCCACGTTGTCCCACGTTGTCCCACGTTGTCCAACGATGTCCAACGGTGTCCCACGTTGTCCCACGTTGTTCCATGGTTTCCCACGTTGTCCCACGTTGTCCCACGTTGTCCCACGGTGTCCAACGATGTCCAACGGTGTCCAACGGTGTCCAACGGTGTCCAACGGTGTCCCACGTTGTCCCACGTTGTCCCACGTTGTCCCACGGTGTCCAACGACGTCCAACGGTGTCCCACGTTGTCCCACGTTGTCCCACGTTGTCCCACGTTGTCCCACGTTGTCCCACGATGTCCCACGTTGTCCCACGTTGTCCCACGTTGTCCCACGTTGTCCCACGTTGTCCCACGATGTCCCACGTTGTCCCACGTTGTCCCACGTTGTCCCACGTTGTCCCACGTTGTCCCACGTTGTCCCACGTTGTCCCACGTTGTCCCACGTTGTCCCACGTTGTCCCACGTTGTCCCACGTTGTCCCACGTTGTCCCACGTTGTCCCACGTTGTCCCACGGTGTCCAACGGTGTCCAACGATGTCCAACGGTGTCCAACGGTGTCCCACGTTGTCCCACGTTGTCCCACGTTGTCCCACGTTGTCCCACGGTGTCCAACGATGTCCAACGGTGTCCCACGTTGTCCAACGGTGTCCCACGTTGTCCCACGTTGTTCCACGTTGTCCCACGTTGTCCCACGGTGTCCAACGGTGTCCAACGATGTCCCACGTTGTCCCACGTTGTTCCACGTTGTCCCACGTTGTCCCACGATGTCCCACGTTGTCCCACGTTGTCCCACGTTGTCCCACGGTGTCCAACGATGTCCAACGGTGTCCCACGTTGTCCAACGGTGTCCCACGTTGTCCCACGTTGTTCCACGTTGTCCCACGTTGTCCCACGGTGTCCAACGGTGTCCAACGATGTCCCACGTTGTCCCACGTTGTTCCACGTTGTCCCACGTTGTCCCACGATGTCCCACGTTGTCCCACGTTGTCCCACGTTGTCCCACGTTGTCCCACGTTGTCCCACGTTGTCCCACGATGTCCAACGGTGTCCAACGGTGTCCCACGGTGTCCAACGGTGTCCCACGGTGTCCAACGGTGTCCCACGTTGTCCCACGTTGTCCCACGTTGTCCCACGTTGTCCCACGTTGTCCCATGTTGTCCAACGATGTCCAACGATGTCCCACGTTGTCCCACGTTGTTCCACGTTGTCCCACGTTGTCCCACGATGTCCCACGTTGTCCCACGTTGTTCCACGTTGTCCCACGTTGTCCCACGATGTCCCACGTTGTCCCACGTTGTCCCACGTTGTCCCACGTTGTCCCACGTTGTCCCACGTTGTCCCACGATGTCCAACGGTGTCCAACGGTGTCCCACGTTGTCCCACGTTGTCCCACGTTGTCCCACGTTGTCCCACGTTGTCCCACGTTGTCCCACGTTGTCCCAAGTTGTCCCACGTTGTCCCACGTTGTCCCACGTTGTCCCACGTTGTCCCACGTTGTCCCACGTTGTCCCACGTTGTCCCACGGTGTCCAACGATGTCCAACGGTGTCCAACGTTGTCCCACGTTGTCCCACGTTGTCCCACGTTGTCCCACGTTGTCCCATGTTGTCCAACGATGTCCAACGATGTCCAACGGTGTCCAACGTTGTCCCACGTTGTCCCACGTTGTCCCACGTTGTCCCACGTTGTCCCATGTTGTCCAACGATGTCCCACGGTGTCCAACGGTGTCCCACGTTGTCCCACGTTGTCCCACGTTGTCCCACGTTGTCCCACGTTGTCCCATGTTGTCCAACGATGTCCAACGGTGTCCAACGGTGTCCCACGTTGTCCCACGTTGTCCCACGTTGTCCTACGTTGTCCCACGTTGTCCCACGGTGTCCAACGATGTCCAACGGTGTCCAGCGATGTCCAACGGTGTCCCACGATGTCCAACGATGTCCAACGATGTCCAACGGTGTCCAACGGTGTCCCACGTTGTCCCACGTTGTCCCACGTTGTCCCACGGTGTCCAACGATGTCCAACGGTGTCCCACGTTGTCCAACGGTGTCCCACGTTGTCCCACGTTGTCCCACGTTGTCCCACGTTGTCCCACGTTGTCCCACGATGTCCCACGTTGTCCCACGTTGTCCCACGTTGTCCCACGTTGTCCCACGTTGTCCCACGTTGTCCCACGTTGTCCCACGGTGTCCAACGATGTCCAACGGTGTCCAACGGTGTCCCACGGTGTCCAACGGTGTCCCACGTTGTTCCACGTTGTCCCAAGTTGTCCCACGTTGTCCCACGTTGTCCCACGTTGTCCCACGTTGTCCCACGTTGTCCCACGTTGTCCCACGTTGTCCCACGGTGTCCAACGATGTCCAACGGTGTCCAACGGTGTCCCACGGTGTCCAACGGTGTCCCACGTTGTCCCACGTTGTCCCACGTTGTCCCACGTTGTCCCATGTTGTCCAACGATGTCCAACGGTGTCCAACGGTGTCCCACGTTGTCCCACGTTGTCCCACGTTGTCCTACGTTGTCCCACGTTGTCCCACGGTGTCCAACGATGTCCAACGGTGTCCAGCGATGTCCAACGGTGTCCCACGATGTCCAACGATGTCCAACGATGTCCAACGGTGTCCAACGGTGTCCCACGTTGTCCCACGTTGTCCCACGTTGTCCCACGGTGTCCAACGATGTCCAACGGTGTCCCACGTTGTCCAACGGTGTCCCACGTTGTCCCACGTTGTCCCACGTTGTCCCACGTTGTCCCACGTTGTCCCACGATGTCCCACGTTGTCCCACGTTGTCCCACGTTGTCCCACGTTGTCCCACGTTGTCCCACGTTGTCCCACGTTGTCCCACGGTGTCCAACGATGTCCAACGGTGTCCAACGGTGTCCCACGGTGTCCAACGGTGTCCCACGTTGTCCCGCGTTGTCCCACGTTGTCCCACGTTGTCCCACGTTGTCCCACGTTGTCCAACGATGTCCAAAGATGTCCAACGGTGTCCCACGATGTCCAACGATGTCCAACGATGTCCAACGGTGTCCAACGGTGTCCCACGTTGTCCCACGTTGTCCCGCGTTGTCCCACGGTGTCCAACGATGTCCAACGGTGTCCCACGTTGTCCAACGGTGTCCCACGTTGTCCCACGTTGTCCCACGTTGTCCCACGTTGTCCCACGATGTCCCACGTTGTCCCACGTTGTCCCACGTTGTCCCAAGTTGTCCCACGTTGTCCCACGTTGTCCCACGTTGTCCCACGTTGTCCCACGTTGTCCCACGTTGTCCCACGTTGTCCCACGGTGTCCAACGATGTCCAACGGTGTCCAACGGTGTCCCACGGTGTCCAACGGTGTCCCACGTTGTCCCACGTTGTCCCACGTTGTCCCACGTTGTCCCACGTTGTCCCATGTTGTCCAACGATGTCCAACGGTGTCCCACGTTGTCCCACGTTGTCCCACGTTGTCCCACGTTGTCCCACGTTGTCCCACGTTGTCCCACGTTGTCCCATGTTGTCCAACGATGTCCAACGGTGTCCCACGTTGTCCCACGTTGTCCCACGTTGTCCCACGTTGTCCCACGTTGTCCCACGTTGTCCCACGTTGTCCCACGTTGTCCCACGTTGTCCCACGTTGTCCCACGTTGTCCCACGTTGTCCCACGTTGTCCCACGGTGTCCAACGATGTCCAACGATGTCCAACGTTGTCCCACGTTGTCCCACGTTGTCCCACGTTGTCCCACGTTGTCCCACGGTGTCCCACGTTGTCCCACGGTGTCCAACGATGTCCAACGGTGTCCAACGGTGTCCCACGGTGTCCAACGGTGTCCCACGTTGTCCCACGTTGTCCCACGTTGTCCCACGTTGTCCCACGTTGTCCCACGTTGTCCCACGTTGTCCAACGATGTCCAACGGTGTCCCACGTTGTCCCACGTTGTTCCATGGTTTCCCACGTTGTCCCACGTTGTCCCACGTTGTCCCACGGTGTCCAACGATGTCCAACGGTGTCCAACGGTGTCCAACGGTGTCCAACGGTGTCCCACGTTGTCCCACGTTGTCCCACGTTGTCCCACGGTGTCCAACGATGTCCAACGGTGTCCCACGTTGTCCCACGTTGTCCCACGTTGTCCCACGTTGTCCCACGTTGTCCCACGTTGTCCCACGTTGTCCCACGTTGTCCCACGTTGTCCCACGGTGTCCAACGATGTCCAACGGTGTCCAACGGTGTCCCACGGTGTCCAACGGTGTCCCACGTTGTCCCACGTTGTCCCACGTTGTCCCACGTTGTCCCACGTTGTCCCACGTTGTCCCACGTTGTCCAACGATGTCCAACGGTGTCCCACGTTGTCCCACGTTGTTCCATGGTGTCCCACGATGTCCAACGATGTCCAACGATGTCCAACGGTGTCCAACGGTGTCCCACGTTGTCCCACGTTGTCCCACGTTGTCCCACGGTGTCCAACGATGTCCAACGGTGTCCCACGTTGTCCCACGGTGTCCAACGATGTCCAACGGTGTCCCACGTTGTCCAACGGTGTCCCACGTTGTCCCACGTTGTTCCACGTTGTCCCACGTTGTCCCACGGTGTCCAACGGTGTCCAACGATGTCCCACGTTGTCCCACGTTGTTCCACGTTGTCCCACGTTGTCCCACGATGTCCCACGTTGTCCCACGTTGTCCCACGTTGTCCCACGTTGTCCCACGTTGTCCCACGTTGTCCCACGATGTCCAACGGTGTCCAACGGTGTCCCACGGTGTCCAACGGTGTCCCACGGTGTCCCACGGTGTCCCACGTTGTCCCACGTTGTCCCACGTTGTCCCACGTTGTCCCACGTTGTCCCACGTTGTCCAACGATGTCCAACGATGTCCCACGTTGTCCCACGTTGTTCCACGTTGTCCCACGTTGTCCCACGATGTCCCACGTTGTCCCACGTTGTTCCACGTTGTCCCACGTTGTCCCACGATGTCCCACGTTGTCCCACGTTGTCCCACGTTGTCCCACGTTGTCCCACGTTGTCCCACGTTGTCCCACGATGTCCAACGGTGTCCAACGGTGTCCCACGTTGTCCCACGTTGTCCCACGTTGTCCCACGATGTCCCACGTTGTCCCACGTTGTCCCACGTTGTCCCAAGTTGTCCCACGTTGTCCCACGTTGTCCCACGTTGTCCCACGTTGTCCCACGGTGTCCCACGTTGTCCCACGTTGTCCCACGGTGTCCAACGATGTCCAACGGTGTCCAACGTTGTCCCACGTTGTCCCACGTTGTCCCACGTTGTCCCACGTTGTCCCATGTTGTCCAACGATGTCCAACGATGTCCAACGGTGTCCAACGTTGTCCCACGTTGTCCCACGTTGTCCCACGTTGTCCCACGTTGTCCCATGTTGTCCAACGATGTCCCACGGTGTCCAACGGTGTCCCACGTTGTCCCACGTTGTCCCACGTTGTCCCACGTTGTCCCACGTTGTCCCATGTTGTCCAACGATGTCCAACGGTGTCCAACGGTGTCCCACGTTGTCCCACGTTGTCCCACGTTGTCCTACGTTGTCCCACGTTGTCCCACGGTGTCCAACGATGTCCAACGGTGTCCAGCGATGTCCAACGGTGTCCCACGATGTCCAACGATGTCCAACGATGTCCAACGGTGTCCAACGGTGTCCCACGTTGTCCCACGTTGTCCCACGTTGTCCCACGGTGTCCAACGATGTCCAACGGTGTCCCACGTTGTCCAACGGTGTCCCACGTTGTCCCACGTTGTCCCACGTTGTCCCACGTTGTCCCACGTTGTCCCACGATGTCCCACGTTGTCCCACGTTGTCCCACGTTGTCCCACGTTGTCCCACGTTGTCCCACGTTGTCCCACGTTGTCCCACGTTGTCCCACGGTGTCCAACGATGTCCAACGGTGTCCAACGGTGTCCCACGGTGTCCAACGGTGTCCCACGTTGTTCCACGTTGTCCCAAGTTGTCCCACGTTGTCCCACGTTGTCCCACGTTGTCCCACGTTGTCCCACGTTGTCCCACGTTGTCCCACGTTGTCCCACGGTGTCCAACGATGTCCAACGGTGTCCAACGGTGTCCCACGGTGTCCAACGGTGTCCCACGTTGTCCCACGTTGTCCCACGTTGTCCCACGTTGTCCCACGTTGTCCCATGTTGTCCAACGATGTCCAACGGTGTCCAACGGTGTCCCACGTTGTCCCACGTTGTCCCACGTTGTCCTACGTTGTCCCACGTTGTCCCACGGTGTCCAACGATGTCCAACGGTGTCCAGCGATGTCCAACGGTGTCCCACGATGTCCAACGATGTCCAACGATGTCCAACGGTGTCCAACGGTGTCCCACGTTGTCCCACGTTGTCCCACGTTGTCCCACGGTGTCCAACGATGTCCAACGGTGTCCCACGTTGTCCAACGGTGTCCCACGTTGTCCCACGTTGTCCCACGTTGTCCCACGTTGTCCCACGTTGTCCCACGATGTCCCACGTTGTCCCACGTTGTCCCACGTTGTCCCACGTTGTCCCACGTTGTCCCACGTTGTCCCACGTTGTCCCACGGTGTCCAACGATGTCCAACGGTGTCCCACGGTGTCCCACGGTGTCCAACGGTGTCCCACGTTGTCCCACGTTGTCCCACGTTGTCCCACGTTGTCCCACGTTGTCCCACGTTGTCCAACGATGTCCAACGATGTCCAACGGTGTCCCACGATGTCCAACGATGTCCAACGATGTCCAACGGTGTCCAACGGTGTCCCACGTTGTCCCACGTTGTCCCGCGTTGTCCCACGGTGTCCAACGATGTCCAACGGTGTCCCACGTTGTCCAACGGTGTCCCACGTTGTCCCACGTTGTCCCACGTTGTCCCACGTTGTCCCACGATGTCCCACGTTGTCCCACGTTGTCCCACGTTGTCCCAAGTTGTCCCACGTTGTCCCACGTTGTCCCACGTTGTCCCACGTTGTCCCACGTTGTCCCACGTTGTCCCACGTTGTCCCACGTTGTCCCACGGTGTCCAACGATGTCCAACGGTGTCCAACGGTGTCCCACGGTGTCCAACGGTGTCCCACGTTGTCCCACGTTGTCCCACGTTGTCCCACGTTGTCCCACGTTGTCCCATGTTGTCCAACGATGTCCAACGGTGTCCCACGTTGTCCCACGTTGTCCCACGTTGTCCCACGTTGTCCCACGTTGTCCCACGTTGTCCCACGTTGTCCCATGTTGTCCAACGATGTCCAACGGTGTCCCACGTTGTCCCACGTTGTCCCACGTTGTCCCACGTTGTCCCACGTTGTCCCACGTTGTCCCACGTTGTCCCACGTTGTCCCACGTTGTCCCACGTTGTCCCACGTTGTCCCACGTTGTCCCACGTTGTCCCACGTTGTCCCACGTTGTCCCACGGTGTCCAACGATGTCCAACGATGTCCAACGTTGTCCCACGTTGTCCCACGTTGTCCCACGTTGTCCCACGTTGTCCCACGTTGTCCCACGTTGTCCCACGGTGTCCAACGATGTCCAACGGTGTCCAACGGTGTCCCACGGTGTCCAACGGTGTCCCACGTTGTCCCACGTTGTCCCACGTTGTCCCACGTTGTCCCACGTTGTCCCACGTTGTCCCACGTTGTCCAACGATGTCCAACGGTGTCCCACGTTGTCCCACGTTGTTCCATGGTTTCCCACGTTGTCCCACGTTGTCCCACGTTGTCCCACGGTGTCCAACGATGTCCAACGGTGTCCAACGGTGTCCAACGGTGTCCAACGGTGTCCCACGTTGTCCCACGTTGTCCCACGTTGTCCCACGGTGTCCAACGATGTCCAACGGTGTCCCACGTTGTCCCACGTTGTCCCACGTTGTCCCACGTTGTCCCACGTTGTCCCACGATGTCCCCCGTTGTCCAACGATGTCCAACGTTGTCCCACGTTGTCCCACGTTGTCCCACGTTGTCCCACGTTGTCCCACGTTGTCCCAAGTTGTCCCACGTTGTCCCACGTTGTCCCACGTTGTCCCACGTTGTCCCACGTTGTCCCACGTTGTCCCACGTTGTCCCACGGTGTCCAACGATGTCCAACGGTGTCCAACGGTGTCCCACGGTGTCCAACGGTGTCCCACGTTGTCCCACGTTGTCCCACGTTGTCCCACGTTGTCCCACGTTGTCCCATGTTGTCCAACGATGTCCAACGGTGTCCAACGGTGTTCCACGTTGTCCCACGTTGTCCCACGTTGTCCCACGTTGTCCCACGTTGTCCCACGTTGTCCCACGTTGTCCCACGTTGTCCCACGTTGTCCCACGTTGTCCCACGTTGTCCCACGTTGTCCCACGTTGTCCCACGGTGTCCAACGATGTCCAACGGTGTCCAACGGTGTCCCACGGTGTCCAACGGTGTCCCACGTTGTCCCACGTTGTCCCACGTTGTCCCACGTTGTCCCACGTTGTCCCATGTTGTCCAACGATGTCCAACGGTGTCCCACGTTGTCCCACGTTGTCCCACGTTGTCCCACGTTGTCCCACGTTGTCCCACGTTGTCCCACGTTGTCCCACGTTGTCCCACGTTGTCCCACGTTGTCCCACGTTGTCCCACGTTGTCCCACGTTGTCCCACGGTGTCCAACGATGTCCAACGATGTCCAACGTTGTCCCACGTTGTCCCACGTTGTCCCACGGTGTCCCACGTTGTCCCACGTTGTCCCACGTTGTCCCACGGTGTCCAACGATGTCCAACGGTGTCCAACGGTGTCCCACGGTGTCCAACGGTGTCCCACGTTGTCCCACGTTGTCCCACGTTGTCCCACGTTGTCCCACGTTGTCCCACGTTGTCCCACGTTGTCCAACGATGTCCAACGGTGTCCCACGTTGTCCCACGTTGTTCCATGGTTTCCCACGTTGTCCCACGTTGTCCCACGTTGTCCCACGGTGTCCAACGATGTCCAACGGTGTCCAACGGTGTCCAACGGTGTCCAACGGTGTCCCACGTTGTCCCACGTTGTCCCACGTTGTCCCACGGTGTCCAACGATGTCCAACGGTGTCCCACGTTGTCCCACGTTGTCCCACGTTGTCCCACGTTGTCCCACGTTGTCCCACGATGTCCCACGTTGTCCCACGTTGTCCCACGTTGTCCCACGTTGTCCCACGTTGTCCCACGATGTCCCACGTTGTCCCACGTTGTCCCACGTTGTCCCACGTTGTCCCACGTTGTCCCACGTTGTCCCACGTTGTCCCACGTTGTCCCACGTTGTCCCACGTTGTCCCACGTTGTCCCACGTTGTCCCACGTTGTCCCACGTTGTCCCACGGTGTCCAACGGTGTCCAACGATGTCCAACGGTGTCCAACGGTGTCCCACGTTGTCCCACGTTGTCCCACGTTGTCCCACGTTGTCCCACGGTGTCCAACGATGTCCAACGGTGTCCCACGTTGTCCAACGGTGTCCCACGTTGTCCCACGTTGTTCCACGTTGTCCCACGTTGTCCCACGGTGTCCAACGGTGTCCAACGATGTCCCACGTTGTCCCACGTTGTTCCACGTTGTCCCACGTTGTCCCACGATGTCCCACGTTGTCCCACGTTGTCCCACGTTGTCCCACGTTGTCCCACGTTGTCCCACGTTGTCCCACGTTGTCCCACATTGTCCCACGTTGTCCCACGTTGTCCGACGTTGTCCCACGTTGTCCCACGTTGTCCCACGTTGTCCCACGTTGTCCCACGGTGTCCAGCGATGTCCCACGGTGTCCCACGATGTCCAACGATGTCCCACGATGTCCAACGGTGTCCCACGGTGTCCCACGTTGTCCCACGTTGTCCCACGTTGTCCCACGGTGTCCAACGATGTCCAACGGTGTCCCACGTTGTCCAACGGTGTCCCACGTTGTCCCACGTTGTCCCACGTTGTCCCACGTTGTCCCACGTTGTCCCACGGTGTCCAACGATGTCCAACGATGTCCAACGGTGTCCCACGATGTCCAACGATGTCCAACGATGTCCAACGGTGTCCAACGGTGTCCCACGTTGTCCCACGTTGTCCCGCGTTGTCCTACGGTGTCCAACGATGTCCAACGGTGTCCCACGTTGTCCCACGTTGTCCCACGATGTCCAACGGTGTCCAACGGTGTCCCACGTTGTCCCACGTTGTCCCACGTTGTCCCACGTTGTCCCACGTTGTCCCACGTTGTCCAACGATGTCCAACGGTGTCCAACGGTGTCCCACGTTGTCCCACGTTGTCCCACGTTGTCCTACGTTGTCCCACGTTGTCCCACGGTGTCCAACGATGTCCAACGGTGTCCCACGTTGTCCCACGTTGTCCCACGTTGTCCCACGTTGTCCCACGGTGTCCAACGGTGTCCAACGATGTCCCACGTTGTCCCACGTTGTTCCACGTTGTCCCACGTTGTCCCACGATGTCCCACGTTGTCCCACGTTGTCCCACGTTGTCCCACGTTGTCCCACGTTGTCCCACGTTGTCCCACGTTGTCCCACATTGTCCCACGTTGTCCCACGTTGTCCGACGTTGTCCCACGTTGTCCCACGTTGTCCCACGTTGTCCCACGTTGTCCCACGGTGTCCAGCGATGTCCAACGGTGTCCCACGATGTCCAACGATGTCCAACGATGTCCAACGGTGTCCAACGGTGTCCCACGTTGTCCCACGTTGTCCCACGTTGTCCCACGGTGTCCAACGATGTCCAACGGTGTCCAACGGTGTCCCACGGTGTCCAACGGTGTCCCACGTTGTCCCACGTTGTCCCACGTTGTCCCACGTTGTCCCATGTTGTCCAACGATGTCCAACGGTGTCCCACGTTGTCCCACGTTGTCCCACGTTGTCCCACGATGTCCCACGTTGTCCCACGTTGTCCCACGTTGTCCCAAGTTGTCCCACGTTGTCCCACGTTGTCCCACGTTGTCCCACGTTGTCCCACGTTGTCCCACGTTGTCCCACGTTGTCCCACGGTGTCCAACGATGTCCAACGGTGTCCAACGGTGTCCCACGGTGTCCAACGGTGTCCCACGTTGTCCCACGTTGTCCCACGTTGTCCCACGTTGTCCCACGTTGTCCCATGTTGTCCAACGATGTCCAACGGTGTCCAACTGTGTCCCACGTTGTCCCACGTTGTCCCACGTTGTCCTACGTTGTCCCACGTTGTCCCACGGTGTCCAACGATGTCCAACGGTGTCCAGCGATGTCCAACGGTGTCCCACGATGTCCAACGATGTCCAACGATGTCCAACGGTGTCCAACGGTGTCCCACGTTGTCCCACGTTGTCCCACGTTGTCCCACGGTGTCCAACGATGTCCAACGGTGTCCCACGTTGTCCAACGGTGTCCCACGTTGTCCCACGTTGTCCCACGTTGTCCCACGTTGTCCCACGTTGTCCCACGATGTCCCACGTTGTCCCACGTTGTCCCACGTTGTCCCACGTTGTCCCACGTTGTCCCACGTTGTCCCACGTTGTCCCACGTTGTCCCACGGTGTCCAACGGTGTCCAACGGTGTCCAACGGTGTTCCACGGTGTCCAACGGTGTCCCACGTTGTTCCACGTTGTCCCAAGTTGTCCCACGTTGTCCCACGTTGTCCCACGTTGTCCCACGTTGTCCCACGTTGTCCCACGTTGTCCCACGTTGTCCCACGGTGTCCAACGATGTCCAACGGTGTCCAACGGTGTCCCACGGTGTCCAACGGTGTCCCACGTTGTCCCACGTTGTCCCACGTTGTCCCACGTTGTCCCACGTTGTCCCATGTTGTCCAACGATGTCCAACGGTGTCCAACGGTGTTCCACGTTGTCCCACGTTGTCCCACGTTGTCCTACGTTGTCCCACGTTGTCCCACGGTGTCCAACGATGTCCAACGGTGTCCAGCGATGTCCAACGGTGTCCCACGATGTCCAACGATGTCCAACGATGTCCAACGGTGTCCAACGGCGTCCCACGTTGTCCCACGTTGTCCCACGTTGTCCCACGTTGTCCCACGGTGTCCAACGATGTCCAACGGTGTCCAACGGTGTCCCACGGTGTCCAACGGTGTCCCACGTTGTCCCACGTTGTCCCACGTTGTCCCACGTTGTCCCACGTTGTCCCACGTTGTCCAACGATGTCCAACGGTGTCCCACGTTGTCCCACGTTGTCCCACGTTGTCCCACGTTGTCCCACGTTGTCCCACGTTGTCCCACGTTGTCCCACGTTGTCCCACGTTGTCCCACGTTGTCCCACGTTGTCCCACGTTGTCCCACGTTGTCCCACGGTGTCCAACGATGTCCAACGATGTCCAACGGTGTCCCACGATGTCCAACGATGTCCAACGATGTCCAACGGTGTCCCACGATGTCCAACGATGTCCAACGATGTCCAACGGTGTCCAACGGTGTCCCACGTTGTCCCACGTTGTCCCGCGTTGTCCCACGGTGTCCAACGATGTCCAACGGTGTCCCACGTTGTCCAACGGTGTCCCACGTTGTCCCACGTTGTCCCACGTTGTCCCACGTTGTCCCACGATGTCCCACGTTGTCCCACGTTGTCCCACGTTGTCCCAAGTTGTCCCACGTTGTCCCACGTTGTCCCACGTTGTCCCACGTTGTCCCACGTTGTCCCACGTTGTCCCACGTTGTCCCACGGTGTCCAACGATGTCCAACGGTGTCCAACGGTGTCCCACGGTGTCCAACGGTGTCCCACGTTGTCCCACGTTGTCCCACGTTGTCCCACGTTGTCCCACGTTGTCCCATGTTGTCCAACGATGTCCAACGGTGTCCCACGGTGTCCAACGATGTCCAACGGTGTCCAACGGTGTCCCACGGTGTCCAACGGTGTCCCACGTTGTCCCACGTTGTCCCACGTTGTCCCACGTTGTCCCACGTTGTCCCACGTTGTCCCACGTTGTCCAACGATGTCCAACGGTGTCCCACGTTGTCCCACGTTGTTCCATGGTTTCCCACGTTGTCCCACGTTGTCCCACGTTGTCCCACGTTGTCCCACGTTGTCCCAAGTTGTCCCACGTTGTCCCACGTTGTCCCACGTTGTCCCACGTTGTCCCACGTTGTCCCACGTTGTCCCACGTTGTCCCACGGTGTCCAACGATGTCCAACGGTGTCCAACGGTGTCCCACGGTGTCCAACGGTGTCCCACGTTGTCCCACGTTGTCCCACGTTGTCCCACGTTGTCCCACGTTGTCCGATGTTGTCCAACGATGTCCAACGGTGTCCCACGTTGTCCCACGTTGTCCCACGTTGTCCCACGTTGTCCCACGTTGTCCCACGTTGTCCCACGTTGTCCCACGGTGTCCAACGATGTCCAACGGTGTCCAACGGTGTCCCACGGTGTCCAACGGTGTCCCACGTTGTCCCACGTTGTCCCACGTTGTCCCACGTTGTCCCACGTTGTCCCACGTTGTCCCACGTTGTCCAACGATGTCCAACGGTGTCCCACGTTGTCCCACGTTGTTCCATGGTTTCCCACGTTGTCCCACGTTGTCCCACGTTGTCCCACGGTGTCCAACGATGTCCAACGGTGTCCAACGGTGTCCAACGGTGTCCAACGGTGTCCCACGTTGTCCCACGTTGTCCCACGTTGTCCCACGGTGTCCCACGTTGTCCCACGTTGTCCCACGTTGTCCCACGATGTCCCACGTTGTCCCACGTTGTCCCACGTTGTCCCACGATGTCCCACGTTGTCCCACGTTGTCCCACGTTGTCCCACGTTGTCCCACGTTGTCCCACGTTGTCCCACGTTGTCCCACGTTGTCCCACGTTGTCCCACGTTGTCCCACGTTGTCCCACGTTGTCCCACGTTGTCCCACGTTGTCCCACGTTGTCCCACGGTGTCCAACGGTGTCCAACGATGTCGAACGGTGTCCAACGGTGTCCCACGTTGTCCCACGTTGTCCCACGTTGTCCCACGTTGTCCCACGGTGTCCAACGATGTCCAACGGTGTCCCACGTTGTCCAACGGTGTCCCACGTTGTCCCACGTTGTTCCACGTTGTCCCACGTTGTCCCACGGTGTCCAACGGTGTCCAACGATGTCCCACGTTGTCCCACGTTGTTCCACGTTGTCCCACGTTGTCCCACGATGTCCCACGTTGTCCCACGTTGTCCCACGTTGTCCCACGTTGTCCCACGTTGTCCCACGTTGTCCCACGTTGTCCCACATTGTCCCACGTTGTCCCACGTTGTCCGACGTTGTCCCACGTTGTCCCACGTTGTCCCACGTTGTCCCACGTTGTCCCACGGTGTCCAGCGATGTCCAACGGTGTCCCACGATGTCCAACGATGTCCAACGATGTCCAACGGTGTCCAACGGTGTCCCACGTTGTCCCACGTTGTCCCACGTTGTCCCACGGTGTCCAACGATGTCCAACGGTGTCCCACGTTGTCCAACGGTGTCCCACGTTGTCCCACGTTGTCCCACGTTGTCCCACGTTGTCCCACGTTGTCCCACGGTGTCCAACGATGTCCAACGATGTCCAACGGTGTCCCACGATGTCCAACGATGTCCAACGATGTCCAACAGTGTCCAACGGTGTCCCACGTTGTCCCACGTTGTCCCGCGTTGTCCTACGGTGTCCAACGATGTCCAACGGTGTCCCACGTTGTCCCACGTTGTCCCACGATGTCCAACGGTGTCCAACGGTGTCCCACGGTGTCCAACGGTGTCCCACGTTGTCCCACGTTGTCCCACGTTGTCCCACGTTGTCCCACGTTGTCCCATGTTGTCCAACGATGTCCAACGGTGTCCAACGGTGTCCCACGTTGTCCCACGTTGTCCCACGTTGTCCAACGATGTCCAACGGTGTCCCACGTTGTCCCACGTTGTCCCACGTTGTCCCACGTTGTCCCACGTTGTCCCACGTTGTCCCACGTTGTCCCACGTTGTCCCACGTTGTCCCACGTTGTCCCACGTTGTCCCACGTTGTCCCACGTTGTCCCACGGTGTCCCACGTTGTCCCACGTTGTCCCACGTTGTCCCACGGTGTCCAACGGTGTCCAACGATGTCCAACGGTGTCCAACGGTGTCCCACGTTGTCCCACGTTGTCCCACGTTGTCCCACGTTGTCCCACGGTGTCCAACGATGTCCAACGGTGTCCCACGTTGTCCAACGGTGTCCCACGTTGTCCCACGTTGTTCCACGTTGTCCCACGTTGTCCAACGGTGTCCAACGATGTCCCACGTTGTCCCACGTTGTTCCACGTTGTCCCACGTTGTCCCACGTTGTCCCACGTTGTCCCACGTTGTCCCACGTTGTCCCACGTTGTCCCACGTTGTCCCACGTTGTCCCACGTTGTCCCACGTTGTCCCACGTTGTCCCACGTTGTCCCACGTTGTCCCACGTTGTCCCACGTTGTCCCACGTTGTCCCACGGTGTCCAACGGTGTCCAACGATGTCGAACGGTGTCCAACGGTGTCCCACGTTGTCCCACGTTGTCCCACGTTGTCCCACGTTGTCCCACGGTGTCCAACGATGTCCAACGGTGTCCCACGTTGTCCAACGGTGTCCCACGTTGTCCCACGTTGTTCCACGTTGTCCCACGTTGTCCCACGGTGTCCAACGGTGTCCAACGATGTCCCACGTTGTCCCACGTTGTTCCACGTTGTCCCACGTTGTCCCACGATGTCCCACGTTGTCCCACGTTGTCCCACGTTGTCCCACGTTGTCCCACGTTGTCCCACGTTGTCCCACGTTGTCCCACATTGTCCCACGTTGTCCCACGTTGTCCGACGTTGTCCCACGTTGTCCCACGTTGTCCCACGTTGTCCCACGTTGTCCCACGGTGTCCAGCGATGTCCAACGGTGTCCCACGATGTCCAACGATGTCCAACGATGTCCAACGGTGTCCAACGGTGTCCCACGTTGTCCCACGTTGTCCCACGTTGTCCCACGGTGTCCAACGATGTCCAACGGTGTCCCACGTTGTCCAACGGTGTCCCACGTTGTCCCACGTTGTCCCACGTTGTCCCACGTTGTCCCACGTTGTCCCACGGTGTCCAACGATGTCCAACGATGTCCAACGGTGTCCCACGATGTCCAACGATGTCCAACGATGTCCAACAGTGTCCAACGGTGTCCCACGTTGTCCCACGTTGTCCCGCGTTGTCCTACGGTGTCCAACGATGTCCAACGGTGTCCCACGTTGTCCCACGTTGTCCCACGATGTCCAACGGTGTCCAACGGTGTCCCACGGTGTCCAACGGTGTCCCACGTTGTCCCACGTTGTCCCACGTTGTCCCACGTTGTCCCACGTTGTCCCATGTTGTCCAACGATGTCCAACGGTGTCCAACGGTGTCCCACGTTGTCCCACGTTGTCCCACGTTGTCCCACGTTGTCCAACGATGTCCAACGGTGTCCCACGTTGTCCCACGTTGTCCCACGTTGTCCCACGTTGTCCCACGTTGTCCCACGTTGTCCCACGTTGTCCCACGTTGTCCCACGTTGTCCCACGTTGTCCCACGTTGTCCCACGTTGTCCCACGTTGTCCCACGGTGTCCCACGTTGTCCCACGTTGTCCCACGTTGTCCCACGGTGTCCAACGGTGTCCAACGATGTCCAACGGTGTCCAACGGTGTCCCACGTTGTCCCACGTTGTCCCACGTTGTCCCACGTTGTCCCACGGTGTCCAACGATGTCCAACGGTGTCCCACGTTGTCCAACGGTGTCCCACGTTGTCCCACGTTGTTCCACGTTGTCCCACGTTGTCCCACGGTGTCCAACGGTGTCCAACGATGTCCCACGTTGTCCCACGTTGTTCCACGTTGTCCCACGTTGTCCCACGATGTCCCACGTTGTCCCACGTTGTCCCACGTTGTCCCACGTTGACCCACGTTGTCCCACGTTGTCCCACGTTGTCCCACATTGTCCCACGTTGTCCCACGTTGTCCGACGTTGTCCCACGTTGTCCCACGTTGTCCCACGTTGTCCCACGTTGTCCCACGGTGTCCAGCGATGTCCAACGGTGTCCCACGATGTCCAACGATGTCCAACGATGTCCAACGGTGTCCAACGGTGTCCCACGTTGTCCCACGTTGTCCCACGTTGTCCCACGGTGTCCAACGATGTCCAACGGTGTCCCACGTTGTCCAACGGTGTCCCACGTTGTCCCACGTTGTCCCACGTTGTCCCACGTTGTCCCACGTTGTCCCACGGTGTCCAACGATGTCCAACGATGTCCAACGGTGTCCCACGATGTCCAACGATGTCCAACGATGTCCAACGGTGTCCAACGGTGTCCCACGTTGTCCCACGTTGTCCCGCGTTGTCCTACGGTGTCCAACGATGTCCAACGGTGTCCAACGGTGTCCCACGTTGTCCCACGTTGTCCCACGATGTCCAACGGTGTCCAACGGTGTCCCACGTTGTCCCACGTTGTCCCACGTTGTCCCACGTTGTCCACGTTGTCCCATGTTGTCCAACGATGTCCAACGGTGTCCAACGGTGTCCCACGTTGTCCCCACGTTGTCCCACGTTGTCCTACGTTGTCCCACGTTGTCCCACGGTGTCCAACGATGTCCAACGGTGTCCCACGTTGTCCCACGTTGTCCCACGTTGTCCCACGTTGTCCCACGGTGTCCAACGGTGTCCAACGATGTCCCACGTTGTCCCACGTTGTTCCACGTTGTCCCACGTTGTCCCACGATGTCCCACGTTGTCCCACGTTGTCCCACGTTGTCCCACGTTGTCCCACGTTGTCCCACATTGTCCCACGTTGTCCCACGTTGTCCGACGTTGTCCCACGTTGTCCCACGTTGTCCCACGTTGTCCCACGTTGTCCCACGGTGTCCAGCGATGTCCAACGGTGTCCCACGATGTCCAACGATGTCCAACGATGTCCCACGGTGTCCAACGGTGTCCCACGTTGTCCCACGTTGTCCCACGTTGTCCCACGGTGTCCAACGATGTCCAACGGTGTCCAACGGTGTCCCACGGTGTCCAACGGTGTCCCACGTTGTCCCACGTTGTCCCACGTTGTCCCACGTTGTCCCATGTTGTCCAACGATGTCCAACGGTGTCCCACGTTGTCCCACGTTGTCCCACGTTGTCCCACGATGTCCCACGTTGTCCCACGTTGTCCCACGTTGTCCCAAGTTGTCCCACGTTGTCCCACGTTGTCCCACGTTGTCCCACGTTGTCCCACGTTGTCCCACGTTGTCCCACGTTGTCCCACGGTGTCCAACGATGTCCAACGGTGTCCAACGGTGTCCCACGGTGTCCAACGGTGTCCCACGTTGTCCCACGTTGTCCCACGTTGTCCCACGTTGTCCCATGTTGTCCAACGATGTCCAACGGTGTCCAACTGTGTCCCACGTTGTCCCACGTTGTCCCACGTTGTCCTACGTTGTCCCACGTTGTCCCACGGTGTCCAACGATGTCCAACGGTGTCCAGCGATGTCCAACGGTGTCCCACGATGTCCAACGATGTCCAACGATGTCCAACGGTGTCCAACGGTGTCCCACGTTGTCCCACGTTGTCCCACGTTGTCCCACGGTGTCCAACGATGTCCAACGGTGTCCCACGTTGTCCAACGGTGTCCCACGTTGTCCCACGTTGTCCCACGTTGTCCCACGTTGTCCCACGTTGTCCCACGATGTCCCACGTTGTCCCACGTTGTCCCACGTTGTCCCACGTTGTCCCACGTTGTCCCACGTTGTCCCACGTTGTCCCACGTTGTCCCACGGTGTCCAACGATGTCCAACGGTGTCCAACGGTGTTCCACGGTGTCCAACGGTGTCCCACGTTGTTCCACGTTGTCCCAAGTTGTCCCACGTTGTCCCACGTTGTCCCACGTTGTCCCACGTTGTCCCACGTTGTCCCACGTTGTCCCACGTTGTCCCACGGTGTCCAACGATGTCCAACGGTGTCCAACGGTGTCCCACGGTGTCCAACGGTGTCCCACGTTGTCCCACGTTGTCCCACGTTGTCCCACGTTGTCCCACGTTGTCCCATGTTGTCCAACGATGTCCAACGGTGTCCAACGGTGTTCCACGTTGTCCCACGTTGTCCCACGTTGTCCTACG
This sequence comes from Bombus terrestris, assembly GCF_910591885.1. Taxonomy (NCBI): domain Eukaryota; kingdom Metazoa; phylum Arthropoda; class Insecta; order Hymenoptera; family Apidae; genus Bombus; species Bombus terrestris. Next base: position 169,550 of record NW_025963614.1, on the reverse strand, counting down.
TTGTCCCACGATGTCCAACGGTGTCCAACTGTGTCCCACGTTGTCCCACGTTGTCCCACGTTGTCCTACGTTGTCCCACGTTGTCCCACGGTGTCCAACGATGTCCAACGGTGTCCAGCGATGTCCAACGGTGTCCCACGATGTCCAACGATGTCCAACGATGTCCAACGGTGTCCAACGGTGTCCCACGTTGTCCCACGTTGTCCCACGTTGTCCCACGGTGTCCAACGATGTCCAACGGTGTCCCACGTTGTCCAACGGTGTCCCACGTTGTCCCACGTTGTCCCACGTTGTCCCACGTTGTCCCACGTTGTCCCACGGTGTCCCACGTTGTCCCACGTTGTCCCACGTTGTCCCACGTTGTCCCACGTTGTCCCACGTTGTCCCACGTTGTCCCACGTTGTCCCACGGTGTCCAACGATGTCCAACGGTGTCCAACGGTGTTCCACGGTGTCCAACGGTGTCCCACGTTGTTCCACGTTGTCCCAAGTTGTCCCACGTTGTCCCACGTTGTCCCACGTTGTCCCACGTTGTCCCACGTTGTCCCACGTTGTCCCACGTTGTCCCACGGTGTCCAACGATGTCCAACGGTGTCCAACGGTGTCCCACGGTGTCCAACGGTGTCCCACGTTGTCCCACGTTGTCCCACGTTGTCCCACGTTGTCCCACGTTGTCCCATGTTGTCCAACGATGTCCAACGGTGTCCAACGGTGTTCCACGTTGTCCCACGTTGTCCCACGTTGTCCTACGTTGTCCCACGTTGTCCCACGGTGTCCAACGATGTCCAACGGTGTCCAGCGATGTCCAACGGTGTCCCACGATGTCCAACGATGTCCAACGATGTCCAACGGTGTCCAACGGTGTCCCACGTTGTCCCACGTTGTCCCACGTTGTCCCACGGTGTCCAACGATGTCCAACGGTGTCCCACGTTGTCCAACGGTGTCCCACGTTGTCCCACGTTGTCCCACGTTGTCCCACGTTGTCCCACGTTGTCCCACGATGTCCCACGTTGTCCCACGTTGTCCCACGTTGTCCCACGTTGTCCCACGTTGTCCCACGTTGTCCCACGTTGTCCCACGTTGTCCCACGTTGTCCCACGGTGTCCAACGATGTCCAACGGTGTCCAACGGTGTCCCACGGTGTCCAACGGTGTCCCACGTTGTCCCACGTTGTCCCACGTTGTCCCACGTTGTCCCACGTTGTCCCACGTTGTCCAACGATGTCCAACGGTGTCCCACGTTGTCCCACGTTGTCCCACGTTGTCCCACGTTGTCCCACGTTGTCCCACGTTGTCCCACGTTGTCCCACGTTGTCCCACGTTGTCCCACGTTGTCCCACGTTGTCCCACGTTGTCCCACGTTGTCCCACGTTGTCCCACGGTGTCCAACGATGTCCAACGATGTCCAACGGTGTCCCACGATGTCCAACGATGTCCAACGATGTCCAACGGTGTCCAACGGTGTCCCACGTTGTCCCACGTTGTCCCGCGTTGTCCCACGGTGTCCAACGATGTCCAACGGTGTCCCACGTTGTCCAACGGTGTCCCACGTTGTCCCACGTTGTCCCACGTTGTCCCACGTTGTCCCACGATGTCCCACGTTGTCCCACGTTGTCCCACGTTGTCCCAAGTTGTCCCACGTTGTCCCACGTTGTCCCACGTTGTCCCACGTTGTCCCACGTTGTCCCACGTTGTCCCACGTTGTCCCACGGTGTCCAACGATGTCCAACGGTGTCCAACGGTGTCCCACGGTGTCCAACGGTGTCCCACGTTGTCCCACGTTGTCCCACGTTGTCCCACGTTGTCCCACGTTGTCCCATGTTGTCAAACGATGTCCAACGGTGTCCCACGTTGTCCCACGTTGTCCCACGTTGTCCCACGTTGTCCCACGTTGTCCCACGTTGTCCCACGTTGTCCCACGTTGTCCCACGTTGTCCCACGTTGTCCCACGTTGTCCCACGGTGTCCAAAGATGTCCAACGATGTCCAACGTTGTCCCACGTTGTCCCACGTTGTCCCACGTTGTCCCACGTTGTCCCACGTTGTCCCACGTTGTCCCACGGTGTCCAACGATGTCCAACGGTGTCCAACGGTGTCCCACGGTGTCCAACGGTGTCCCACGTTGTCCCACGTTGTCCCACGTTGTCCCACGTTGTCCCACGTTGTCCCACGTTGTCCCACGTTGTCCAACGATGTCCAACGGTGTCCCACGTTGTCCCACGTTGTTCCATGGTTTCCCACGTTGTCCCACGTTGTCCCACGTTGTCCCACGTTGTCCCACGTTGTCCCAAGTTGTCCCACGTTGTCCCACGTTGTCCCACGTTGTCCCACGTTGTCCCACGTTGTCCCACGTTGTCCCACGTTGTCCCACGGTGTCCAACGATGTCCAACGGTGTCCAACGGTGTCCCACGGTGTCCAACGGTGTCCCACGTTGTCCCACGTTGTCCCACGTTGTCCCACGTTGTCCCACGTTGTCCGATGTTGTCCAACGATGTCCAACGGTGTCCCACGTTGTCCCACGTTGTCCCACGTTGTCCCACGTTGTCCCACGTTGTCCCACGTTGTCCCACGTTGTCCCACGGTGTCCAACGATGTCCAACGGTGTCCAACGGTGTCCCACGGTGTCCAACGGTGTCCCACGTTGTCCCACGTTGTCCCACGTTGTCCCACGTTGTCCCACGTTGTCCCACGTTGTCCCACGTTGTCCAACGATGTCCAACGGTGTCCCACGTTGTCCCACGTTGTTCCATGGTTTCCCACGTTGTCCCACGTTGTCCCACGTTGTCCCACGGTGTCCAACGATGTCCAACGGTGTCCAACGGTGTCCCACATTGTCCCACGTTGTCCCACGTTGTCCGACGTTGTCCCACGTTGTCCCACGTTGTCCCACGTTGTCCCACGTTGTCCCACGGTGTCCAGCGATGTCCAACGGTGTCCCACGATGTCCAACGATGTCCAACGATGTCCAACGGTGTCCAACGGTGTCCCACGTTGTCCCACGTTGTCCCACGTTGTCCCACGGTGTCCAACGATGTCCAACGGTGTCCAACGGTGTCCCACGGTGTCCAACGGTGTCCCACGTTGTCCCACGTTGTCCCACGTTGTCCCACGTTGTCCCATGTTGTCCAACGATGTCCAACGGTGTCCCACGTTGTCCCACGTTGTCCCACGTTGTCCCACGATGTCCCACGTTGTCCCACGTTGTCCCACGTTGTCCCAAGTTGTCCCACGTTGTCCCACGTTGTCCCACGTTGTCCCACGTTGTCCCACGTTGTCCCACGTTGTCCCACGTTGTCCAACGGTGTCCCACGATGTCCAACGATGTCCAACGATGTCCAACGGTGTCCAACGGTGTCCCACGTTGTCCCACGTTGTCCCACGTTGTCCCACGGTGTCCAACGATGTCCAACGGTGTCCCACGTTGTCCAACGGTGTCCCACGTTGTCCCACGTTGTCCCACGTTGTCCCACGTTGTCCCACGTTGTCCCACGATGTCCCACGTTGTCCCACGTTGTCCCACGTTGTCCCACGTTGTCCCACGTTGTCCCACGTTGTCCCACGTTGTCCCACGTTGTCCCACGGTGTCCAACGATGTCCAACGGTGTCCAACGGTGTCCCACGGTGTCCAACGGTGTCCCACGTTGTTCCACGTTGTCCCAAGTTGTCCCACGTTGTCCCACGTTGTCCCACGTTGTCCCACGTTGTCCCACGTTGTCCCACGTTGTCCCACGTTGTCCCACGGTGTCCAACGATGTCCAACGGTGTCCAACGGTGTCCCACGGTGTCCAACGGTGTCCCACGTTGTCCCACGTTGTCCCACGTTGTCCCACGTTGTCCCACGATGTCCCACGTTGTCCCACGTTGTCCCACGTTGTCCCACGTTGTCCCACGTTGTCCCACGTTGTCCCACGTTGTCCCACGTTGTCCCACGGTGTCCAACGATGTCCAACGGTGTCCAACGGTGTTCCACGGTGTCCAACGGTGTCCCACGTTGTTCCACGTTGTCCCAAGTTGTCCCACGTTGTCCCACGTTGTCCCACGTTGTCCCACGTTGTCCCACGTTGTCCCACGTTGTCCCACGTTGTCCCACGGTGTCCAACGATGTCCAACGGTGTCCAACGGTGTCCCACGGTGTCCAACGGTGTCCCACGTTGTCCCACGTTGTCCCACGTTGTCCCACGTTGTCCCACGTTGTCCCATGTTGTCCAACGATGTCCAACGGTGTCCAACGGTGTTCCACGTTGTCCCACGTTGTCCCACGTTGTCCTACGTTGTCCCACGTTGTCCCACGGTGTCCAACGATGTCCAACGGTGTCCAGCGATGTCCAACGGTGTCCCACGATGTCCAACGATGTCCAACGATGTCCAACGGTGTCCAACGGTGTCCCACGTTGTCCCACGTTGTCCCACGTTGTCCCACGGTGTCCAACGATGTCCAACGGTGTCCCACGTTGTCCAACGGTGTCCCACGTTGTCCCACGTTGTCCCACGTTGTCCCACGTTGTCCCACGTTGTCCCACGATGTCCCACGTTGTCCCACGTTGTCCCACGTTGTCCCACGTTGTCCCACGTTGTCCCACGTTGTCCCACGTTGTCCCACGGTGTCCAACGATGTCCAACGGTGTCCAACGGTGTCCCACGGTGTCCAACGGTGTCCCACGTTGTCCCACGTTGTCCCACGTTGTCCCACGTTGTCCCACGTTGTCCCACGTTGTCCAACGATGTCCAACGGTGTCCCACGTTGTCCCACGTTGTCCCACGTTGTCCCACGTTGTCCCACGTTGTCCCACGTTGTCCCACGTTGTCCCACGTTGTCCCACGTTGTCCCACGTTGTCCCACGTTGTCCCACGTTGTCCCACGTTGTCCCACGTTGTCCCACGGTGTCCAACGATGTCCAACGATGTCCAACGGTGTCCCACGATGTCCAACGATGTCCAACGATGTCCAACGGTGTCCAACGGTGTCCCACGTTGTCCCACGTTGTCCCGCGTTGTCCCACGGTGTCCAACGATGTCCAACGGTGTCCCACGTTGTCCAACGGTGTCCCACGTTGTCCCACGTTGTCCCACGTTGTCCCACGTTGTCCCACGATGTCCCACGTTGTCCCACGTTGTCCCACGTTGTCCCACGTTGTCCCACGTTGTCCCACGTTGTCCCACGTTGTCCGATGTTGTCCAACGATGTCCAACGGTGTCCCACGTTGTCCCACGTTGTCCCACGTTGTCCCACGTTGTCCCACGTTGTCCCACGTTGTCCCACGTTGTCCCACGGTGTCCAACGATGTCCAACGGTGTCCAACGGTGTCCCACGGTGTCCAACGGTGTCCCACGTTGTCCCACGTTGTCCCACGTTGTCCCACGTTGTCCCACGTTGTCCCACGTTGTCCCACGTTGTCCAACGATGTCCAACGGTGTCCCACGTTGTCCCACGTTGTTCCATGGTTTCCCACGTTGTCCCACGTTGTCCCACGTTGTCCCACGGTGTCCAACGATGTCCAACGGTGTCCAACGGTGTCCCACATTGTCCCACGTTGTCCCACGTTGTCCGACGTTGTCCCACGTTGTCCCACGTTGTCCCACGTTGTCCCACGTTGTCCCACGGTGTCCAGCGATGTCCAACGGTGTCCCACGATGTCCAACGATGTCCAACGATGTCCAACGGTGTCCAACGGTGTCCCACGATGTCCCACGTTGTCCCACGTTGTTCCACGTTGTCCCACGTTGTCCCACGATGTCCCACGTTGTCCCACGTTGTCCCACGTTGTCCCACGTTGTCCCACGTTGTCCCACGTTGTCCCACGTTGTCCCACATTGTCCCACGTTGTCCCACGTTGTCCGACGTTGTCCCACGTTGTCCCACGTTGTCCCACGTTGTCCCACGTTGTCCCACGGTGTCCAGCGATGTCCAACGGTGTCCCACGATGTCCAACGATGTCCAACGATGTCCAACGGTGTCCAACGGTGTCCCACGTTGTCCCACGTTGTCCCACGTTGTCCCACGGTGTCCAACGATGTCCAACGGTGTCCCACGTTGTCCAACGGTGTCCCACGTTGTCCCACGTTGTCCCACGTTGTCCCACGTTGTCCCACGTTGTCCCACGGTGTCCAACGATGTCCAACGATGTCCAACGGTGTCCCACGATGTCCAACGATGTCCAACGATGTCCAACAGTGTCCAACGGTGTCCCACGTTGTCCCACGTTGTCCCGCGTTGTCCTACGGTGTCCAACGATGTCCAACGGTGTCCCACGTTGTCCCACGTTGTCCCACGATGTCCAACGGTGTCCAACGGTGTCCCACGGTGTCCAACGGTGTCCCACGTTGTCCCACGTTGTCCCACGTTGTCCCACGTTGTCCCACGTTGTCCCATGTTGTCCAACGATGTCCAACGGTGTCCAACGGTGTCCCACGTTGTCCCACGTTGTCCCACGTTGTCCCACGTTGTCCAACGATGTCCAACGGTGTCCCACGTTGTCCCACGTTGTCCCACGTTGTCCCACGTTGTCCCACGTTGTCCCACGTTGTCCCACGTTGTCCCACGTTGTCCCACGTTGTCCCACGTTGTCCCACGTTGTCCCACGTTGTCCCACGTTGTCCCACGGTGTCCCACGTTGTCCCACGTTGTCCCACGTTGTCCCACGGTGTCCAACGGTGTCCAACGATGTCCAACGGTGTCCAACGGTGTCCCACGTTGTCCCACGTTGTCCCACGTTGTCCCACGTTGTCCCACGTTGTCCAACGATGTCCAACGGTGTCCCACGTTGTCCAACGGTGTCCCACGTTGTCCCACGTTGTTCCACGTTGTCCCACGTTGTCCCACGGTGTCCAACGGTGTCCAACGATGTCCCACGTTGTCCCACGTTGTTCCACGTTGTCCCACGTTGTCCCACGATGTCCCACGTTGTCCCACGTTGTCCCACGTTGTCCCACGTTGACCCACGTTGTCCCACGTTGTCCCACGTTGTCCCACATTGTCCCACGTTGTCCCACGTTGTCCGACGTTGTCCCACGTTGTCCCACGTTGTCCCACGTTGTCCCACGTTGTCCCACGGTGTCCAGCGATGTCCAACGGTGTCCCACGATGTCCAACGATGTCCAACGATGTCCAACGGTGTCCAACGGTGTCCCACGTTGTCCCACGTTGTCCCACGTTGTCCCACGGTGTCCAACGATGTCCAACGGTGTCCCACGTTGTCCAACGGTGTCCCACGTTGTCCCACGTTGTCCCACGTTGTCCCACGTTGTCCCACGTTGTCCCACGGTGTCCAACGATGTCCAACGATGTCCCACGGTGTCCCACGATGTCCAACGATGTCCAACGATGTCCAACGGTGTCCAACGGTGTCCCACGTTGTCCCACGTTGTCCCGCGTTGTCCTACGGTGTCCAACGATGTCCAACGGTGTCCCACGTTGTCCCACGTTGTCCCACGATGTCCAACGGTGTCCAACGGTGTCCCACGTTGTCCCACGTTGTCCCACGTTGTCCCACGTTGTCCCACGTTGTCCCATGTTGTCCAACGATGTCCAACGGTGTCCAACGGTGTCCCACGTTGTCCCACGTTGTCCCACGTTGTCCTACGTTGTCCCACGTTGTCCCACGGTGTCCAACGATGTCCAACGGTGTCCCACGTTGTCCCACGTTGTCCCACGTTGTCCCACGTTGTCCCACGGTGTCCAACGGTGTCCAACGATGTCCCACGTTGTCCCACGTTGTTCCACGTTGTCCCACGTTGTCCCACGATGTCCCACGTTGTCCCACGTTGTCCCACGTTGTCCCACGTTGTCCCACGTTGTCCCACGTTGTCCCACATTGTCCCACGTTGTCCCACGTTGTCCGACGTTGTCCCACGTTGTCCCACGTTGTCCCACGTTGTCCCACGTTGTCCCACGGTGTCCAGCGATGTCCAACGGTGTCCCACGATGTCCAACGATGTCCAACGATGTCCAACGGTGTCCAACGGTGTCCCACGTTGTCCCACGTTGTCCCACGTTGTCCCACGGTGTCCAACGATGTCCAACGGTGTCCAACGGTGTCCCACGGTGTCCAACGGTGTCCCACGTTGTCCCACGTTGTCCCACGTTGTCCCACGTTGTCCCATGTTGTCCAACGATGTCCAACGGTGTCCCACGTTGTCCCACGTTGTCCCACGTTGTCCCACGATGTCCCACGTTGTCCCACGTTGTCCCACGTTGTCCCAAGTTGTCCCACGTTGTCCCACGTTGTCCCACGTTGTCCCACGTTGTCCCACGTTGTCCCACGTTGTCCCACGTTGTCCCACGGTGTCCAACGATGTCCAACGGTGTCCAACGGTGTCCCACGGTGTCCAACGGTGTCCCACGTTGTCCCACGTTGTCCCACGTTGTCCCACGTTGTCCCATGTTGTCCAACGATGTCCAACGGTGTCCAACTGTGTCCCACGTTGTCCCACGTTGTCCCACGTTGTCCTACGTTGTCCCACGTTGTCCCACGGTGTCCAACGATGTCCAACGGTGTCCAGCGATGTCCAACGGTGTCCCACGATGTCCAACGATGTCCAACGATGTCCAACGGTGTCCAACGGTGTCCCACGTTGTCCCACGTTGTCCCACGTTGTCCCACGGTGTCCAACGATGTCCAACGGTGTCCCACGTTGTCCAACGGTGTCCCACGTTGTCCCACGTTGTCCCACGTTGTCCCACGTTGTCCCACGTTGTCCCACGATGTCCCACGTTGTCCCACGTTGTCCCACGTTGTCCCACGTTGTCCCACGTTGTCCCACGTTGTCCCACGTTGTCCCACGTTGTCCCACGGTGTCCAACGATGTCCAACGGTGTCCAACGGTGTTCCACGGTGTCCAACGGTGTCCCACGTTGTTCCACGTTGTCCCAAGTTGTCCCACGTTGTCCCACGTTGTCCCACGTTGTCCCACGTTGTCCCACGTTGTCCCACGTTGTCCCACGTTGTCCCACGGTGTCCAACGATGTCCAACGGTGTCCAACGGTGTCCCACGGTGTCCAACGGTGTCCCACGTTGTCCCACGTTGTCCCACGTTGTCCCACGTTGTCCCACGTTGTCCCATGTTGTCCAACGATGTCCAACGGTGTCCAACGGTGTTCCACGTTGTCCCACGTTGTCCCACGTTGTCCTACGTTGTCCCACGATGTCCAACGGTGTCCAACTGTGTCCCACGTTGTCCCACGTTGTCCCACGTTGTCCTACGTTGTCCCACGTTGTCCCACGGTGTCCAACGATGTCCAACGGTGTCCAGCGATGTCCAACGGTGTCCCACGATGTCCAACGATGTCCAACGATGTCCAACGGTGTCCAACGGTGTCCCACGTTGTCCCACGTTGTCCCACGTTGTCCCACGGTGTCCAACGATGTCCAACGGTGTCCCACGTTGTCCAACGGTGTCCCACGTTGTCCCACGTTGTCCCACGTTGTCCCACGTTGTCCCACGTTGTCCCACGATGTCCCACGTTGTCCCACGTTGTCCCACGTTCTCCCACGTTGTCCCACGTTGTCCCACGTTGTCCCACGTTGTCCCACGTTGTCCCACGGTGTCCAACGATGTCCAACGGTGTCCAACGGTGTTCCACGGTGTCCAACGGTGTCCCACGTTGTTCCACGTTGTCCCAAGTTGTCCCACGTTGTCCCACGTTGTCCCACGTTGTCCCACGTTGTCCCACGTTGTCCCACGTTGTCCCACGTTGTCCCACGGTGTCCAACGATGTCCAACGGTGTCCAACGGTGTCCCACGGTGTCCAACGGTGTCCCACGTTGTCCCACGTTGTCCCACGTTGTCCCACGTTGTCCCACGTTGTCCCATGTTGTCCAACGATGTCCAACGGTGTCCAACGGTGTTCCACGTTGTCCCACGTTGTCCCACGTTGTCCTACGTTGTCCCACGTTGTCCCACGGTGTCCAACGATGTCCAACGGTGTCCAGCGATGTCCAACGGTGTCCCACGATGTCCAACGATGTCCAACGATGTCCAACGGTGTCCAACGGTGTCCCACGTTGTCCCACGTTGTCCCACGTTGTCCCACGGTGTCCAACGATGTCCAACGGTGTCCCACGTTGTCCAACGGTGTCCCACGTTGTCCCACGTTGTCCCACGTTGTCCCACGTTGTCCCACGTTGTCCCACGATGTCCCACGTTGTCCCACGTTGTCCCACGTTGTCCCACGTTGTCCCACGTTGTCCCACGTTGTCCCACGTTGTCCCACGTTGTCCCACGTTGTCCCACGGTGTCCAACGATGTCCAACGGTGTCCAACGGTGTCCCACGGTGTCCAACGGTGTCCCACGTTGTCCCACGTTGTCCCACGTTGTCCCACGTTGTCCCACGTTGTCCCACGTTGTCCAACGATGTCCAACGGTGTCCCACGTTGTCCCACGTTGTCCCACGTTGTCCCACGTTGTCCCACGTTGTCCCACGTTGTCCCACGTTGTCCCACGTTGTCCCACGTTGTCCCACGTTGTCCCACGTTGTCCCACGTTGTCCCACGTTGTCCCACGTTGTCCCACGGTGTCCAACGATGTCCAACGATGTCCAACGGTGTCCCACGATGTCCAACGATGTCCAACGATGTCCAACGGTGTCCAACGGTGTCCCACGTTGTCCCACGTTGTCCCGCGTTGTCCCACGGTGTCCAACGATGTCCAACGGTGTCCCACGTTGTCCAACGGTGTCCCACGTTGTCCCACGTTGTCCCACGTTGTCCCACGTTGTCCCACGATGTCCCACGTTGTCCCACGTTGTCCCACGTTGTCCCAAGTTGTCCCACGTTGTCCCACGTTGTCCCACGTTGTCCCACGTTGTCCCACGTTGTCCCACGTTGTCCCACGTTGTCCCACGGTGTCCAACGATGTCCAACGGTGTCCAACGGTGTCCCACGGTGTCCAACGGTGTCCCACGTTGTCCCACGTTGTCCCACGTTGTCCCACGTTGTCCCACGTTGTCCCATGTTGTCAAACGATGTCCAACGGTGTCCCACGTTGTCCCACGTTGTCCCACGTTGTCCCACGTTGTCCCACGTTGTCCCACGTTGTCCCACGTTGTCCCACGTTGTCCCACGTTGTCCCACGTTGTCCCACGTTGTCCCACGGTGTCCAAAGATGTCCAACGATGTCCAACGTTGTCCCACGTTGTCCCACGTTGTCCCACGTTGTCCCACGTTGTCCCACGTTGTCCCACGTTGTCCCACGGTGTCCAACGATGTCCAACGGTGTCCAACGGTGTCCCACGGTGTCCAACGGTGTCCCACGTTGTCCCACGTTGTCCCACGTTGTCCCACGTTGTCCCACGTTGTCCCACGTTGTCCCACGTTGTCCAACGATGTCCAACGGTGTCCCACGTTGTCCCACGTTGTTCCATGGTTTCCCACGTTGTCCCACGTTGTCCCACGTTGTCCCACGTTGTCCCACGTTGTCCCAAGTTGTCCCACGTTGTCCCACGTTGTCCCACGTTGTCCCACGTTGTCCCACGTTGTCCCACGTTGTCCCACGTTGTCCCACGGTGTCCAACGATGTCCAACGGTGTCCAACGGTGTCCCACGGTGTCCAACGGTGTCCCACGTTGTCCCACGTTGTCCCACGTTGTCCCACGTTGTCCCACGTTGTCCGATGTTGTCCAACGATGTCCAACGGTGTCCCACGTTGTCCCACGTTGTCCCACGTTGTCCCACGTTGTCCCACGTTGTCCCACGTTGTCCCACGTTGTCCCACGGTGTCCAACGATGTCCAACGGTGTCCAACGGTGTCCCACGGTGTCCCACGGTGTCCCACGTTGTCCCACGTTGTCCCACGTTGTCCCACGTTGTCCCACGTTGTCCCACGTTGTCCCACGTTGTCCAACGATGTCCAACGGTGTCCCACGTTGTCCCACGTTGTTCCATGGTTTCCCACGTTGTCCCACGTTGTCCCACGTTGTCCCACGGTGTCCAACGATGTCCAACGGTGTCCAACGGTGTCCCACATTGTCCCACGTTGTCCCACGTTGTCCGACGTTGTCCCACGTTGTCCCACGTTGTCCCACGTTGTCCCACGTTGTCCCACGGTGTCCAGCGATGTCCAACGGTGTCCCACGATGTCCAACGATGTCCAACGATGTCCAACGGTGTCCAACGGTGTCCCACGTTGTCCCACGTTGTCCCACGTTGTCCCACGGTGTCCAACGATGTCCAACGGTGTCCAACGGTGTCCCACGGTGTCCAACGGTGTCCCACGTTGTCCCACGTTGTCCCACGTTGTCCCACGTTGTCCCATGTTGTCCAACGATGTCCAACGGTGTCCCACGTTGTCCCACGTTGTCCCACGTTGTCCCACGATGTCCCACGTTGTCCCACGTTGTCCCACGTTGTCCCAAGTTGTCCCACGTTGTCCCACGTTGTCCCACGTTGTCCCACGTTGTCCCACGTTGTCCCACGTTGTCCCACGTTGTCCAACGGTGTCCCACGATGTCCAACGATGTCCAACGATGTCCAACGGTGTCCAACGGTGTCCCACGTTGTCCCACGTTGTCCCACGTTGTCCCACGGTGTCCAACGATGTCCAACGGTGTCCCACGTTGTCCAACGGTGTCCCACGTTGTCCCACGTTGTCCCACGTTGTCCCACGTTGTCCCACGTTGTCCCACGATGTCCCACGTTGTCCCACGTTGTCCCACGTTGTCCCACGTTGTCCCACGTTGTCCCACGTTGTCCCACGTTGTCCCACGTTGTCCCACGGTGTCCAACGATGTCCAACGGTGTCCAACGGTGTCCCACGGTGTCCAACGGTGTCCCACGTTGTTCCACGTTGTCCCAAGTTGTCCCACGTTGTCCCACGTTGTCCCACGTTGTCCCACGTTGTCCCACGTTGTCCCACGTTGTCCCACGTTGTCCCACGGTGTCCAACGATGTCCAACGGTGTCCAACGGTGTCCCACGGTGTCCAACGGTGTCCCACGTTGTCCCACGTTGTCCCACGTTGTCCCACGTTGTCCCACGATGTCCCACGTTGTCCCACGTTGTCCCACGTTGTCCCACGTTGTCCCACGTTGTCCCACGTTGTCCCACGTTGTCCCACGTTGTCCCACGGTGTCCAACGATGTCCAACGGTGTCCAACGGTGTTCCACGGTGTCCAACGGTGTCCCACGTTGTTCCACGTTGTCCCAAGTTGTCCCACGTTGTCCCACGTTGTCCCACGTTGTCCCACGTTGTCCCACGTTGTCCCACGTTGTCCCACGTTGTCCCACGGTGTCCAACGATGTCCAACGGTGTCCAACGGTGTCCCACGGTGTCCAACGGTGTCCCACGTTGTCCCACGTTGTCCCACGTTGTCCCACGTTGTCCCACGTTGTCCCATGTTGTCCAACGATGTCCAACGGTGTCCAACGGTGTTCCACGTTGTCCCACGTTGTCCCACGTTGTCCTACGTTGTCCCACGTTGTCCCACGGTGTCCAACGATGTCCAACGGTGTCCAGCGATGTCCAACGGTGTCCCACGATGTCCAACGATGTCCAACGATGTCCAACGGTGTCCAACGGTGTCCCACGTTGTCCCACGTTGTCCCACGTTGTCCCACGGTGTCCAACGATGTCCAACGGTGTCCCACGTTGTCCAACGGTGTCCCACGTTGTCCCACGTTGTCCCACGTTGTCCCACGTTGTCCCACGTTGTCCCACGATGTCCCACGTTGTCCCACGTTGTCCCACGTTGTCCCACGTTGTCCCACGTTGTCCCACGTTGTCCCACGTTGTCCCACGGTGTCCAACGATGTCCAACGGTGTCCAACGGTGTCCCACGGTGTCCAACGGTGTCCCACGTTGTCCCACGTTGTCCCACGTTGTCCCACGTTGTCCCACGTTGTCCCACGTTGTCCAACGATGTCCAACGGTGTCCCACGTTGTCCCACGTTGTCCCACGTTGTCCCACGTTGTCCCACGTTGTCCCACGTTGTCCCACGTTGTCCCACGTTGTCCCACGTTGTCCCACGTTGTCCCACGTTGTCCCACGTTGTCCCACGTTGTCCCACGTTGTCCCACGGTGTCCAACGATGTCCAACGATGTCCAACGGTGTCCCACGATGTCCAACGATGTCCAACGATGTCCAACGGTGTCCAACGGTGTCCCACGTTGTCCCACGTTGTCCCGCGTTGTCCCACGGTGTCCAACGATGTCCAACGGTGTCCCACGTTGTCCAACGGTGTCCCACGTTGTCCCACGTTGTCCCACGTTGTCCCACGTTGTCCCACGATGTCCCACGTTGTCCCACGTTGTCCCACGTTGTCCCACGTTGTCCCACGTTGTCCCACGTTGTCCCACGTTGTCCGATGTTGTCCAACGATGTCCAACGGTGTCCCACGTTGTCCCACGTTGTCCCACGTTGTCCCACGTTGTCCCACGTTGTCCCACGTTGTCCCACGTTGGCCCACGGTGTCCAACGATGTCCAACGGTGTCCAACGGTGTCCCACGGTGTCCAACGGTGTCCCACGTTGTCCCACGTTGTCCCACGTTGTCCCACGTTGTCCCACGTTGTCCCACGTTGTCCCACGTTGTCCAACGATGTCCAACGGTGTCCCACGTTGTCCCACGTTGTTCCATGGTTTCCCACGTTGTCCCACGTTGTCCCACGTTGTCCCACGGTGTCCAACGATGTCCAACGGTGTCCAACGGTGTCCCACATTGTCCCACGTTGTCCCACGTTGTCCGACGTTGTCCCACGTTGTCCCACGTTGTCCCACGTTGTCCCACGTTGTCCCACGGTGTCCAGCGATGTCCAACGGTGTCCCACGATGTCCAACGATGTCCAACGATGTCCAACGGTGTCCAACGGTGTCCCACGTTGTCCCACGTTGTCCCACGTTGTCCCACGGTGTCCAACGATGTCCAACGGTGTCCAACGGTGTCCCACGGTGTCCAACGGTGTCCCACGTTGTCCCACGTTGTCCCACGTTGTCCCACGTTGTCCCATGTTGTCCAACGATGTCCAACGGTGTCCCACGTTGTCCCACGTTGTCCCACGTTGTCCCACGATGTCCCACGTTGTCCCACGTTGTCCCACGTTGTCCCAAGTTGTCCCACGTTGTCCCACGTTGTCCCACGTTGTCCCACGTTGTCCCACGTTGTCCCACGTTGTCCCACGTTGTCCAACGGTGTCCCACGATGTCCAACGATGTCCAACGATGTCCAACGGTGTCCAACGGTGTCCCACGTTGTCCCACGTTGTCCCACGTTGTCCCACGGTGTCCAACGATGTCCAACGGTGTCCCACGTTGTCCAACGGTGTCCCACGTTGTCCCACGTTGTCCCACGTTGTCCCACGTTGTCCCACGTTGTCCCACGATGTCCCACGTTGTCCCACGTTGTCCCACGTTGTCCCACGTTGTCCCACGTTGTCCCACGTTGTCCCACGTTGTCCCACGTTGTCCCACGGTGTCCAACGATGTCCAACGGTGTCCAACGGTGTCCCACGGTGTCCAACGGTGTCCCACGTTGTTCCACGTTGTCCCAAGTTGTCCCACGTTGTCCCACGTTGTCCCACGTTGTCCCACGTTGTCCCACGTTGTCCCACGTTGTCCCACGTTGTCCCACGGTGTCCAACGATGTCCAACGGTGTCCAACGGTGTCCCACGGTGTCCAACGGTGTCCCACGTTGTCCCACGTTGTCCCACGTTGTCCCACGTTGTCCCACGATGTCCCACGTTGTCCCACGTTGTCCCACGTTGTCCCACGTTGTCCCACGTTGTCCCACGTTGTCCCACGTTGTCCCACGTTGTCCCACGGTGTCCAACGATGTCCAACGGTGTCCAACGGTGTTCCACGGTGTCCAACGGTGTCCCACGTTGTTCCACGTTGTCCCAAGTTGTCCCACGTTGTCCCACGTTGTCCCACGTTGTCCCACGTTGTCCCACGTTGTCCCACGTTGTCCCACGTTGTCCCACGGTGTCCAACGATGTCCAACGGTGTCCAACGGTGTCCCACGGTGTCCAACGGTGTCCCACGTTGTCCCACGTTGTCCCACGTTGTCCCACGTTGTCCCACGTTGTCCCATGTTGTCCAACGATGTCCAACGGTGTCCAACGGTGTTCCACGTTGTCCCACGTTGTCCCACGTTGTCCTACGTTATCCCACGTTGTCCCACGGTGTCCAACGATGTCCAACGGTGTCCAGCGATGTCCAACGGTGTCCCACGATGTCCAACGATGTCCAACGATGTCCAACGGTGTCCAACGGTGTCCCACGTTGTCCCACGTTGTCCCACGTTGTCCCACGGTGTCCAACGATGTCCAACGGTGTCCCACGTTGTCCAACGGTGTCCCACGTTGTCCCACGTTGTCCCACGTTGTCCCACGTTGTCCCACGTTGTCCCACGATGTCCCACGTTGTCCCACGTTGTCCCACGTTGTCCCACGTTGTCCCACGTTGTCCCACGTTGTCCCACGTTGTCCCACGGTGTCCAACGATGTCCAACGGTGTCCAACGGTGTCCCACGGTGTCCAACGGTGTCCCACGTTGTCCCACGTTGTCCCACGTTGTCCCACGTTGTCCCACGTTGTCCCACGTTGTCCAACGATGTCCAACGGTGTCCCACGTTGTCCCACGTTGTCCCACGTTGTCCCACGTTGTCCCACGTTGTCCCACGTTGTCCCACGTTGTCCCACGTTGTCCCACGTTGTCCCACGTTGTCCCACGTTGTCCCACGTTGTCCCACGTTGTCCCACGTTGTCCCACGGTGTCCAACGATGTCCAACGATGTCCAACGGTGTCCCACGATGTCCAACGATGTCCAACGATGTCCAACGGTGTCCAACGGTGTCCCACGTTGTCCCACGTTGTCCCGCGTTGTCCCACGGTGTCCAACGATGTCCAACGGTGTCCCACGTTGTCCAACGGTGTCCCACGTTGTCCCACGTTGTCCCACGTTGTCCCACGTTGTCCCACGATGTCCCACGTTGTCCCACGTTGTCCCACGTTGTCCCAAGTTGTCCCACGTTGTCCCACGTTGTCCCACGTTGTCCCACGTTGTCCCACGTTGTCCCACGTTGTCCCACGGTGTCCAACGATGTCCAACGGTGTCCAACGGTGTCCCACGGTGTCCAACGGTGTCCCACGTTGTCCCACGTTGTCCCACGTTGTCCCACGTTGTCCCACGTTGTCCCACGTTGTCCAACGATGTCCAACGGTGTCCCACGTTGTCCCACGTTGTCCCACGTTGTCCCACGTTGTCCCACGTTGTCCCACGTTGTCCCACGTTGTCCCACGTTGTCCCACGTTGTCCCACGTTGTCCCACGTTGTCCCACGTTGTCCCACGTTGTCCCACGGTGTCCAAAGATGTCCAACGATGTCCAACGTTGTCCCACGTTGTCCCACGTTGTCCCACGTTGTCCCACGTTGTCCCACGTTGTCCCACGTTGTCCCACGGTGTCCAACGATGTCCAACGGTGTCCAACGGTGTCCCACGGTGTCCAACGGTGTCCCACGTTGTCCCACGTTGTCCCACGTTGTCCCACGTTGTCCCACGTTGTCCCACGTTGTCCCACGTTGTCCAACGATGTCCAACGGTGTCCCACGTTGTCCCACGTTGTTCCATGGTTTCCCACGTTGTCCCACGTTGTCCCACGTTGTCCCACGTTGTCCCACGTTGTCCCACGTTGTCCCACGTTGTCCCACGTTGTCCCACGTTGTCCCACGGTGTCCAACGATGTCCAACGGTGTCCAACGGTGTCCCACGGTGTCCAACGGTGTCCCACGTTGTCCCACGTTGTCCCACGTTGTCCCACGTTGTCCCACGTTGTCCGATGTTGTCCAACGATGTCCAACGGTGTCCCACGTTGTCCCACGTTGTCCCACGTTGTCCCACGTTGTCCCACGTTGTCCCACGTTGTCCCACGTTGTCCCACGGTGTCCAACGATGTCCAACGGTGTCCAACGGTGTCCCACGGTGTCCAACGGTGTCCCACGTTGTCCCACGTTGTCCCACGTTGTCCCACGTTGTCCCACGTTGTCCCACGTTGTCCCACGTTGTCCCACGTTGTCCCACGTTGTCCAACGATGTCCAACGGTGTCCCACGTTGTCCCACGTTGTTCCATGGTTTCCCACGTTGTCCCACGTTGTCCCACGGTGTCCAACGATGTCCAACGGTGTCCAACGGTGTCCAACGGTGTCCAACGGTGTCCCACGTTGTCCCACGTTGTCCCACGTTGTCCCACGGTGTCCCACGTTGTCCCACGTTGTCCCACGTTGTCCCACGATGTCCCACGTTGTCCCACGTTGTCCCACGTTGTCCCACGTTGTCCCACGTTGTCCCACGATGTCCCGCGTTGTCCCACGTTGTCCCACGTTGTCCCACGTTGTCCCACGTTGTCCCACGTTGTCCCACGTTGTCCCACGTTGTCCCACGTTGTCCCACGTTGTCCCACGTTGTCCCACGTTGTCCCACGTTGTCCCACGTTGTCCCACGTTGTCCCACGGTGTCCAACGGTGTCCAACGATGTCGAACGGTGTCCAACGGTGTCCCACGTTGTCCCACGTTGTCCCACGTTGTCCCACGTTGTCCCACGGTGTCCAACGATGTCCAACGGTGTCCCACGTTGTCCAACGGTGTCCCACGTTGTCCCACGTTGTTCCACGTTGTCCCACGTTGTCCCACGGTGTCCAACGGTGTCCAACGATGTCCCACGTTGTCCCACGTTGTCCCACGTTGTCCCACGTTGTCCCACGATGTCCCACGTTGTCCCACGTTGTCCCACGTTGTCCCACGTTGTCCCACGTTGTCCCACGTTGTCCCACGTTGTCCCACATTGTCCCACGTTGTCCCACGTTGTCCGACGTTGTCCCACGTTGTCCCACGTTGTCCCACGTTGTCCCACGTTGTCCCACGGTGTCCAGCGATGTCCAACGGTGTCCCACGATGTCCAACGATGTCCAACGATGTCCAACGGTGTCCAACGGTGTCCCACGTTGTCCCACGTTGTCCCACGTTGTCCCACGGTGTCCAACGATGTCCAACGGTGTCCCACGTTGTCCAACGGTGTCCCACGTTGTCCCACGTTGTCCCACGTTGTCCCACGTTGTCCCACGTTGTCCCACGGTGTCCAACGATGTCCAACGATGTCCAACGGTGTCCCACGATGTCCAACGATGTCCAACGATGTCCAACGGTGTCCAACGGTGTCCCACGTTGTCCCACGTTGTCCCGCGTTGTCCTACGGTGTCCAACGATGTCCAACGGTGTCCCACGTTGTCCCACGTTGTCCCACGATGTCCAACGGTGTCCAACGGTGTCCCACGGTGTCCAACGGTGTCCCACGTTGTCCCACGTTGTCCCACGTTGTCCCACGTTGTCCCACGTTGTCCCATGTTGTCCAACGATGTCCAACGGTGTCCAACGGTGTCCCACGTTGTCCCACGTTGTCCCACGTTGTCCTACGTTGTCCCACGTTGTCCCACGGTGTCCAACGATGTCCAACGGTGTCCCACGTTGTCCCACGTTGTCCCACGTTGTCCCACGTTGTCCCACGTTGTCCCACGTTGTCCCACGTTGTCCCACGGTGTCCAACGATGTCCAACGGTGTCCAACGGTGTTCCACGGTGTCCAACGGTGTCCCACGTTGTTCCACGTTGTCCCACGTTGTCCCACGTTGTCCCACGTTGTCCCACGTTGTCCCACGTTGTCCCACGTTGTCCCACATTGTCCCACGTTGTCCCACGTTGTCCGACGTTGTCCCACGTTGTCCCACGTTGTCCCACGTTGTCCCACGTTGTCCCATGTTGTCCAACGATGTCCAACGGTGTCCAACGGTGTTCCACGTTGTCCCACGTTGTCCCACGTTGTCCTACGTTGTCCCACGTTGTCCCACGGTGTCCAACGATGTCCAACGGTGTCCAGCGATGTCCAACGGTGTCCCACGATGTCCAACGATGTCCAACGATGTCCAACGGTGTCCAACGGTGTCCCACGTTGTCCCACGTTGTCCCACGTTGTCCCACGGTGTCCAACGATGTCCAACGGTGTCCCACGTTGTCCAACGGTGTCCCACGTTGTCCCACGTTGTCCCACGTTGTCCCACGTTGTCCCACGTTGTCCCACGATGTCCCACGTTGTCCCACGTTGTCCCACGTTGTCCCACGTTGTCCCACGTTGTCCCACGTTGTCCCACGTTGTCCCACGTTGTCCCACGTTGTCCCACGGTGTCCAACGATGTCCAACGGTGTCCAACGGTGTCCCACGGTGTCCAACGGTGTCCCACGTTGTCCCACGTTGTCCCACGTTGTCCCACGTTGTCCCACGTTGTCCCACGTTGTCCAACGATGTCCAACGGTGTCCCACGTTGTCCCACGTTGTCCCACGTTGTCCCACGTTGTCCCACGTTGTCCCACGTTGTCCCACGTTGTCCCACGTTGTCCCACGTTGTCCCACGTTGTCCCACGTTGTCCCACGTTGTCCCACGTTGTCCCACGGTGTCCAACGATGTCCAACGATGTCCAACGGTGTCCCACGATGTCCAACGATGTCCAACGATGTCCAACGGTGTCCAACGGTGTCCCACGTTGTCCCACGTTGTCCCGCGTTGTCCCACGGTGTCCAACGATGTCCAACGGTGTCCCACGTTGTCCAACGGTGTCCCACGTTGTCCCACGTTGTCCCACGTTGTCCCACGTTGTCCCACGATGTCCCACGTTGTCCCACGTTGTCCCACGTTGTCCCAAGTTGTCCCACGTTGTCCCACGTTGTCCCACGTTGTCCCACGTTGTCCCACGTTGTCCCACGTTGTCCCACGTTGTCCCACGGTGTCCAACGATGTCCAACGGTGTCCAACGGTGTCCCACGGTGTCCAACGGTGTCCCACGTTGTCCCACGTTGTCCCACGTTGTCCCACGTTGTCCCACGTTGTCCCATGTTGTCCAACGATGTCCAACGGTGTCCCACGTTGTCCCACGTTGTCCCACGTTGTCCCACGTTGTCCCACGTTGTCCCACGTTGTCCCACGTTGTCCCACGTTGTCCCACGTTGTCCCACGTTGTCCCACGTTGTCCCACGTTGTCCCACGTTGTCCCACGGTGTCCAAAGATGTCCAACGATGTCCAACGTTGTCCCACGTTGTCCCACGTTGTCCCACGTTGTCCCACGTTGTCCCACGTTGTCCCACGTTGTCCCACGGTGTCCAACGATGTCCAACGGTGTCCAACGGTGTCCCACGGTGTCCAACGGTGTCCCACGTTGTCCCACGTTGTCCCACGTTGTCCCACGTTGTCCCACGTTGTCCCACGTTGTCCCACGTTGTCCAACGATGTCCAACGGTGTCCCACGTTGTCCCACGTTGTTCCATGGTTTCCCACGTTGTCCCACGTTGTCCCACGTTGTCCCACGTTGTCCCACGTTGTCCCAAGTTGTCCCACGTTGTCCCACGTTGTCCCACGTTGTCCGACGTTGTCCCACGTTGTCCCACGTTGTCCCACGTTGTCCCACGTTGTCCCACGGTGTCCAGCGATGTCCAACGGTGTCCCACGATGTCCAACGATGTCCAACGATGTCCAACGGTGTCCAACGGTGTCCCACGTTGTCCCACGTTGTCCCACGTTGTCCCACGGTGTCCAACGATGTCCAACGGTGTCCCACGTTGTCCAACGGTGTCCCACGTTGTCCCACGTTGTCCCACGTTGTCCCACGTTGTCCCACGTTGTCCCACGGTGTCCAACGATGTCCAACGATGTCCAACGGTGTCCCACGATGTCCAACGATGTCCAACGATGTCCAACGGTGTCCAACGGTGTCCCACGTTGTCCCACGTTGTCCCGCGTTGTCCTACGGTGTCCAACGATGTCCAACGGTGTCCCACGTTGTCCCACGTTGTCCCACGATGTCCAACGGTGTCCAACGGTGTCCCACGGTGTCCAACGGTGTCCCACGTTGTCCCACGTTGTCCCACGTTGTCCCACGTTGTCCCACGTTGTCCCATGTTGTCCAACGATGTCCAACGGTGTCCAACGGTGTCCCACGTTGTCCCACGTTGTCCCACGTTGTCCTACGTTGTCCCACGTTGTCCCACGGTGTCCAACGATGTCCAACGGTGTCCCACGTTGTCCCACGTTGTCCCACGTTGTCCCACGTTGTCCCACGTTGTCCCACGTTGTCCCACGTTGTCCCACGGTGTCCAACGATGTCCAACGGTGTCCAACGGTGTTCCACGGTGTCCAACGGTGTCCCACGTTGTTCCACGTTGTCCCACGTTGTCCCACGTTGTCCCACGTTGTCCCACGTTGTCCCACGTTGTCCCACGTTGTCCCACATTGTCCCACGTTGTCCCACGTTGTCCGACGTTGTCCCACGTTGTCCCACGTTGTCCCACGTTGTCCCACGTTGTCCCATGTTGTCCAACGATGTCCAACGGTGTCCAACGGTGTTCCACGTTGTCCCACGTTGTCCCACGTTGTCCTACGTTGTCCCACGTTGTCCCACGGTGTCCAACGATGTCCAACGGTGTCCAGCGATGTCCAACGGTGTCCCACGATGTCCAACGATGTCCAACGATGTCCAACGGTGTCCAACGGTGTCCCACGTTGTCCCACGTTGTCCCACGTTGTCCCACGGTGTCCAACGATGTCCAACGGTGTCCCACGTTGTCCAACGGTGTCCCACGTTGTCCCACGTTGTCCCACGTTGTCCCACGTTGTCCCACGTTGTCCCACGATGTCCCACGTTGTCCCACGTTGTCCCACGTTGTCCCACGTTGTCCCACGTTGTCCCACGTTGTCCCACGTTGTCCCACGTTGTCCCACGTTGTCCCACGGTGTCCAACGATGTCCAACGGTGTCCAACGGTGTCCCACGGTGTCCAACGGTGTCCCACGTTGTCCCACGTTGTCCCACGTTGTCCCACGTTGTCCCACGTTGTCCCACGTTGTCCAACGATGTCCAACGGTGTCCCACGTTGTCCCACGTTGTCCCACGTTGTCCCACGTTGTCCCACGTTGTCCCACGTTGTCCCACGTTGTCCCACGTTGTCCCACGTTGTCCCACGTTGTCCCACGTTGTCCCACGTTGTCCCACGTTGTCCCACGGTGTCCAACGATGTCCAACGATGTCCAACGGTGTCCCACGATGTCCAACGATGTCCAACGATGTCCAACGGTGTCCAACGGTGTCCCACGTTGTCCCACGTTGTCCCGCGTTGTCCCACGGTGTCCAACGATGTCCAACGGTGTCCCACGTTGTCCAACGGTGTCCCACGTTGTCCCACGTTGTCCCACGTTGTCCCACGTTGTCCCACGATGTCCCACGTTGTCCCACGTTGTCCCACGTTGTCCCAAGTTGTCCCACGTTGTCCCACGTTGTCCCACGTTGTCCCACGTTGTCCCACGTTGTCCCACGTTGTCCCACGTTGTCCCACGGTGTCCAACGATGTCCAACGGTGTCCAACGGTGTCCCACGGTGTCCAACGGTGTCCCACGTTGTCCCACGTTGTCCCACGTTGTCCCACGTTGTCCCACGTTGTCCCATGTTGTCCAACGATGTCCAACGGTGTCCCACGTTGTCCCACGTTGTCCCACGTTGTCCCACGTTGTCCCACGTTGTCCCACGTTGTCCCACGTTGTCCCACGTTGTCCCACGTTGTCCCACGTTGTCCCACGTTGTCCCACGTTGTCCCACGTTGTCCCACGGTGTCCAAAGATGTCCAACGATGTCCAACGTTGTCCCACGTTGTCCCACGTTGTCCCACGTTGTCCCACGTTGTCCCACGTTGTCCCACGTTGTCCCACGGTGTCCAACGATGTCCAACGGTGTCCAACGGTGTCCCACGGTGTCCAACGGTGTCCCACGTTGTCCCACGTTGTCCCACGTTGTCCCACGTTGTCCCACGTTGTCCCACGTTGTCCCACGTTGTCCAACGATGTCCAACGGTGTCCCACGTTGTCCCACGTTGTTCCATGGTTTCCCACGTTGTCCCACGTTGTCCCACGTTGTCCCACGTTGTCCCACGTTGTCCCAAGTTGTCCCACGTTGTCCCACGTTGTCCCACGTTGTCCCACGTTGTCCGATGTTGTCCAACGATGTCCAACGGTGTCCCACGTTGTCCCACGTTGTCCCACGTTGTCCCACGTTGTCCCACGTTGTCCCACGTTGTCCCACGTTGTCCCACGGTGTCCAACGATGTCCAACGGTGTCCAACGGTGTCCCACGGTGTCCAACGGTGTCCCACGTTGTCCCACGTTGTCCCACGTTGTCCCACGTTGTCCCACGTTGTCCCACGTTGTCCCACGTTGTCCAACGATGTCCAACGGTGTCCCACGTTGTCCCACGTTGTTCCATGGTTTCCCACGTTGTCCCACGTTGTCCCACGTTGTCCCACGGTGTCCAACGATGTCCAACGGTGTCCAACGGTGTCCCACATTGTCCAACGTTGTCCCACGTTGTCCGACGTTGTCCCACGTTGTCCCACGTTGTCCCACGTTGTCCCACGTTGTCCCACGGTGTCCAGCGATGTCCAACGGTGTCCCACGATGTCCAACGATGTCCAACGATGTCCAACGGTGTCCAACGGTGTCCCACGTTGTCCCACGTTGTCCCACGTTGTCCCACGGTGTCCAACGATGTCCAACGGTGTCCAACGGTGTCCCACGGTGTCCAACGGTGTCCCACGTTGTCCCACGTTGTCCCACGTTGTCCCACGTTGTCCCATGTTGTCCAACGATGTCCAACGGTGTCCCACGTTGTCCCACGTTGTCCCACGTTGTCCCACGATGTCCCACGTTGTCCCACGTTGTCCCACGTTGTCCCAAGTTGTCCCACGTTGTCCCACGTTGTCCCACGTTGTCCCACGTTGTCCCACGTTGTCCCACGTTGTCCCACGTTGTCCAACGGTGTCCCACGATGTCCAACGATGTCCAACGATGTCCAACGGTGTCCAACGGTGTCCCACGTTGTCCCACGTTGTCCCACGTTGTCCCACGGTGTCCAACGATGTCCAACGGTGTCCCACGTTGTCCAACGGTGTCCCACGTTGTCCCACGTTGTCCCACGTTGTCCCACGTTGTCCCACGTTGTCCCACGATGTCCCACGTTGTCCCACGTTGTCCCACGTTGTCCCACGTTGTCCCACGTTGTCCCACGTTGTCCCACGTTGTCCCACGTTGTCCCACGGTGTCCAACGATGTCCAACGGTGTCCAACGGTGTCCCACGGTGTCCAACGGTGTCCCACGTTGTTCCACGTTGTCCCAAGTTGTCCCACGTTGTCCCACGTTGTCCCACGTTGTCCCACGTTGTCCCACGTTGTCCCACGTTGTCCCACGTTGTCCCACGGTGTCCAACGATGTCCAACGGTGTCCAACGGTGTCCCACGGTGTCCAACGGTGTCCCACGTTGTCCCACGTTGTCCCACGTTGTCCCACGTTGTCCCACGATGTCCCACGTTGTCCCACGTTGTCCCACGTTGTCCCACGTTGTCCCACGTTGTCCCACGTTGTCCCACGTTGTCCCACGTTGTCCCACGGTGTCCAACGATGTCCAACGGTGTCCAACGGTGTTCCACGGTGTCCAACGGTGTCCCACGTTGTTCCACGTTGTCCCAAGTTGTCCCACGTTGTCCCACGTTGTCCCACGTTGTCCCACGTTGTCCCACGTTGTCCCACGTTGTCCCACGTTGTCCCACGGTGTCCAACGATGTCCAACGGTGTCCAACGGTGTCCCACGGTGTCCAACGGTGTCCCACGTTGTCCCACGTTGTCCCACGTTGTCCCACGTTGTCCCACGTTGTCCCATGTTGTCCAACGATGTCCAACGGTGTCCAACGGTGTTCCACGTTGTCCCACGTTGTCCCACGTTGTCCTACGTTGTCCCACGTTGTCCCACGGTGTCCAACGATGTCCAACGGTGTCCAGCGATGTCCAACGGTGTCCCACGATGTCCAACGATGTCCAACGATGTCCAACGGTGTCCAACGGTGTCCCACGTTGTCCCACGTTGTCCCACGTTGTCCCACGGTGTCCAACGATGTCCAACGGTGTCCCACGTTGTCCAACGGTGTCCCACGTTGTCCCACGTTGTCCCACGTTGTCCCACGTTGTCCCACGTTGTCCCACGATGTCCCACGTTGTCCCACGTTGTCCCACGTTGTCCCACGTTGTCCCACGTTGTCCCACGTTGTCCCACGTTGTCCCACGGTGTCCAACGATGTCCAACGGTGTCCAACGGTGTCCCACGGTGTCCAACGGTGTCCCACGTTGTCCCACGTTGTCCCACGTTGTCCCACGTTGTCCCACGTTGTCCCACGTTGTCCAACGATGTCCAACGGTGTCCCACGTTGTCCCACGTTGTCCCACGTTGTCCCACGTTGTCCCACGTTGTCCCACGTTGTCCCACGTTGTCCCACGTTGTCCCACGTTGTCCCACGTTGTCCCACGTTGTCCCACGTTGTCCCACGTTGTCCCACGTTGTCCCACGGTGTCCAACGATGTCCAACGATGTCCAACGGTGTCCCACGATGTCCAACGATGTCCAACGATGTCCAACGGTGTCCAACGGTGTCCCACGTTGTCCCACGTTGTCCCGCGTTGTCCCACGGTGTCCAACGATGTCCAACGGTGTCCCACGTTGTCCAACGGTGTCCCACGTTGTCCCACGTTGTCCCACGTTGTCCCACGTTGTCCCACGATGTCCCACGTTGTCCCACGTTGTCCCACGTTGTCCCAAGTTGTCCCACGTTGTCCCACGTTGTCCCACGTTGTCCCACGTTGTCCCACGTTGTCCCACGTTGTCCCACGGTGTCCAACGATGTCCAACGGTGTCCAACGGTGTCCCACGGTGTCCAACGGTGTCCCACGTTGTCCCACGTTGTCCCACGTTGTCCCACGTTGTCCCACGTTGTCCCATGTTGTCCAACGATGTCCAACGGTGTCCCACGTTGTCCCACGTTGTCCCACGTTGTCCCACGTTGTCCCACGTTGTCCCACGTTGTCCCACGTTGTCCCACGTTGTCCCACGTTGTCCCACGTTGTCCCACGTTGTCCCACGTTGTCCCACGTTGTCCCACGTTGTCCCACGTTGTCCCACGGTGTCCAAAGATGTCCAACGATGTCCAACGTTGTCCCACGTTGTCCCACGTTGTCCCACGTTGTCCCACGTTGTCCCACGTTGTCCCACGTTGTCCCACGGTGTCCAACGATGTCCAACGGTGTCCAACGGTGTCCCACGGTGTCCAACGGTGTCCCACGTTGTCCCACGTTGTCCCACGTTGTCCCACGTTGTCCCACGTTGTCCCACGTTGTCCCACGTTGTCCAACGATGTCCAACGGTGTCCCACGTTGTCCCACGTTGTTCCATGGTTTCCCACGTTGTCCCACGTTGTCCCACGTTGTCCCACGTTGTCCCACGTTGTCCCACGTTGTCCCACGTTGTCCCACGTTGTCCCACGTTGTCCCACGGTGTCCAACGATGTCCAACGGTGTCCAACGGTGTCCCACGGTGTCCAACGGTGTCCCACGTTGTCCCACGTTGTCCCACGTTGTCCCACGTTGTCCCACGTTGTCCGATGTTGTCCAACGATGTCCAACGGTGTCCCACGTTGTCCCACGTTGTCCCACGTTGTCCCACGTTGTCCCACGTTGTCCCACGTTGTCCCACGTTGTCCCACGGTGTCCAACGATGTCCAACGGTGTCCAACGGTGTCCCACGGTGTCCAACGGTGTCCCACGTTGTCCCACGTTGTCCCACGTTGTCCCACGTTGTCCCACGTTGTCCCACGTTGTCCCACGTTGTCCCACGTTGTCCCACGTTGTCCAACGATGTCCAACGGTGTCCCACGTTGTCCCACGTTGTTCCATGGTTTCCCACGTTGTCCCACGTTGTCCCACGGTGTCCAACGATGTCCAACGGTGTCCAACGGTATCCAACGGTGTCCAACGGTGTCCCACGTTGTCCCACGTTGTCCCACGTTGTCCCACGGTGTCCCACGTTGTCCCACGTTGTCCCACGTTGTCCCACGATGTCCCACGTTGTCCCACGTTGTCCCACGTTGTCCCACGTTGTCCCACGTTGTCCCACGATGTCCCGCGTTGTCCCACGTTGTCCCACGTTGTCCCACGTTGTCCCACGTTGTCCCACGTTGTCCCACGTTGTCCCACGTTGTCCCACGTTGTCCCACGTTGTCCCACGTTGTCCCACGTTGTCCCACGTTGTCCCACGTTGTCCCACGTTGTCCCACGGTGTCCAACGGTGTCCAACGGTGTCGAACGGTGTCCAACGGTGTCCCACGTTGTCCCACGTTGTCCCACGTTGTCCCACGTTGTCCCACGGTGTCCAACGATGTCCAACGGTGTCCCACGTTGTCCAACGGTGTCCCACGTTGTCCCACGTTGTTCCACGTTGTCCCACGTTGTCCCACGGTGTCCAACGGTGTCCAACGATGTCCCACGTTGTCCCACGTTGTTCCACGTTGTCCCACGTTGTCCCACGATGTCCCACGTTGTCCCACGTTGTCCCACGTTGTCCCACGTTGTCCCACGTTGTCCCACGTTGTCCCACGTTGTCCCACATTGTCCCACGTTGTCCCACGTTGTCCGACGTTGTCCCACGTTGTCCCACGTTGTCCCACGTTGTCCCACGTTGTCCCACGGTGTCCAGCGATGTCCAACGGTGTCCCACGATGTCCAACGATGTCCAACGATGTCCAACGGTGTCCAACGGTGTCCCACGTTGTCCCACGTTGTCCCACGTTGTCCCACGGTGTCCAACGATGTCCAACGGTGTCCCACGTTGTCCAACGGTGTCCCACGTTGTCCCACGTTGTCCCACGTTGTCCCACGTTGTCTCACGTTGTCCCACGGTGTCCAACGATGTCCAACGATGTCCAACGGTGTCCCACGATGTCCAACGATGTCCAACGATGTCCAACGGTGTCCAACGGTGTCCCACGTTGTCCCACGTTGTCCCGCGTTGTCCTACGGTGTCCAACGATGTCCAACGGTGTCCCACGTTGTCCCACGTTGTCCCACGATGTCCAACGGTGTCCAACGGTGTCCCACGGTGTCCAACGGTGTCCCACGTTGTCCCACGTTGTCCCACGTTGTCCCACGTTGTCCCACGTTGTCCCATGTTGTCCAACGATGTCCAACGGTGTCCAACGGTGTCCCACGTTGTCCCACGTTGTCCCACGTTGTCCTACGTTGTCCCACGTTGTCCCACGGTGTCCAACGATGTCCAACGGTGTCCCACGTTGTCCAACGGTGTCCCACGTTGTCCCACGTTGTCCCACGTTGTCCCACGTTGTCCCACGGTGTCCAACGGTGTCCAACGATGTCCCACGTTGTCCCACGTTGTTCCACGTTGTCCCACGTTGTCCCACGATGTCCCACGTTGTCCCACGTTGTCCCACGTTGTCCCACGTTGTCCCACGTTGTCCCACGTTGTCCCACGTTGTCCCACATTGTCCCACGTTGTCCCACGTTGTCCGACGTTGTCCCACGTTGTCCCACGTTGTCCCACGTTGTCCCACGTTGTCCCACGGTGTCCAGCGATGTCCAACGGTGTCCCACGATGTCCAACGATGTCCAACGATGTCCAACGGTGTCCAACGGTGTCCCACGTTGTCCCACGTTGTCCCACGTTGTCCCACGGTGTCCAACGATGTCCAACGGTGTCCAACGGTGTCCCACGGTGTCCAACGGTGTCCCACGTTGTCCCACGTTGTCCCACGTTGTCCCACGTTGTCCCATGTTGTCCAACGATGTCCAACGGTGTCCCACGTTGTCCCACGTTGTCCCACGTTGTCCCACGATGTCCCACGTTGTCCCACGTTGTCCCACGTTGTCCCAAGTTGTCCCACGTTGTCCCACGTTGTCCCACGTTGTCCCACGTTGTCCCACGTTGTCCCACGTTGTCCCACGTTGTCCAACGGTGTCCCACGATGTCCAACGATGTCCAACGATGTCCAACGGTGTCCAACGGTGTCCCACGTTGTCCCACGTTGTCCCACGTTGTCCCACGGTGTCCAACGATGTCCAACGGTGTCCCACGTTGTCCAACGGTGTCCCACGTTGTCCCACGTTGTCCCACGTTGTCCCACGTTGTCCCACGTTGTCCCACGATGTCCCACGTTGTCCCACGTTGTCCCACGTTGTCCCACGTTGTCCCACGTTGTCCCACGTTGTCCCACGTTGTCCCACGTTGTCCCACGGTGTCCAACGATGTCCAACGGTGTCCAACGGTGTCCCACGGTGTCCAACGGTGTCCCACGTTGTTCCACGTTGTCCCAAGTTGTCCCACGTTGTCCCACGTTGTCCCACGTTGTCCCACGTTGTCCCACGTTGTCCCACGTTGTCCCACGTTGTCCCACGGTGTCCAACGATGTCCAACGGTGTCCAACGGTGTCCCACGGTGTCCAACGGTGTCCCACGTTGTCCCACGTTGTCCCACGTTGTCCCACGTTGTCCCACGTTGTCCCATGTTGTCCAACGATGTCCAACGGTGTCCAACGGTGTCCCACGCTGTCCCACGTTGTCCCACGTTGTCCTACGTTGTCCCACGTTGTCCCACGGTGTCCAACGATGTCCAACGGTGTCCAGCGATGTCCAACGGTGTCCCACGATGTCCAACGATGTCCAACGATGTCCAACGGTGTCCAACGGTGTCCCACGTTGTCCCACGTTGTCCCACGTTGTCCCACGGTGTCCAACGATGTCCAACGGTGTCCCACGTTGTCCAACGGTGTCCCACGTTGTCCCACGTTGTCCCACGTTGTCCCACGTTGTCCCACGTTGTCCCACGATGTCCCACGTTGTCCCACGTTGTCCCACGTTGTCCCACGTTGTCCCACGTTGTCCCACGTTGTCCCACGTTGTCCCACGGTGTCCAACGATGTCCAACGGTGTCCAACGGTGTCCCACGGTGTCCAACGGTGTCCCACGTTGTCCCACGTTGTCCCACGTTGTCCCACGTTGTCCCACGTTGTCCCACGTTGTCCAACGATGTCCAACGGTGTCCCACGTTGTCCCACGTTGTCCCACGTTGTCCCACGTTGTCCCACGTTGTCCCACGTTGTCCCACGTTGTCCCACGTTGTCCCACGTTGTCCCACGTTGTCCCACGTTGTCCCACGTTGTCCCACGTTGTCCCACGTTGTCCCACGGTGTCCAACGATGTCCAACGATGTCCAACGGTGTCCCACGATGTCCAACGATGTCCAACGATGTCCAACGGTGTCCAACGGTGTCCCACGTTGTCCCACGTTGTCCCGCGTTGTCCCACGGTGTCCAACGATGTCCAACGGTGTCCCACGTTGTCCAACGGTGTCCCACGTTGTCCCACGTTGTCCCACGTTGTCCCACGTTGTCCCACGATGTCCCACGTTGTCCCACGTTGTCCCACGTTGTCCCAAGTTGTCCCACGTTGTCCCACGTTGTCCCACGTTGTCCCACGTTGTCCCACGTTGTCCCACGTTGTCCCACGTTGTCCCACGGTGTCCAACGATGTCCAACGGTGTCCAACGGTGTCCCACGGTGTCCAACGGTGTCCCACGTTGTCCCACGTTGTCCCACGTTGTCCCACGTTGTCCCACGTTGTCCCATGTTGTCCAACGATGTCCAACGGTGTCCCACGTTGTCCCACGTTGTCCCACGTTGTCCCACGTTGTCCCACGTTGTCCCACGTTGTCCCACGTTGTCCCACGTTGTCCCACGTTGTCCCACGTTGTCCCACGTTGTCCCACGTTGTCCCACGTTGTCCCACGGTGTCCAACGATGTCCAACGATGTCCAACGTTGTCCCACGTTGTCCCACGTTGTCCCACGTTGTCCCACGTTGTCCCACGTTGTCCCACGTTGTCCCACGGTGTCCAACGATGTCCAACGGTGTCCAACGGTGTCCCACGGTGTCCAACGGTGTCCCACGTTGTCCCACGTTGTCCCACGGTGTCCCACGTTGTCCCACGTTGTCCCACGTTGTCCCACGTTGTCCAACGATGTCCAACGGTGTCCCACGTTGTCCCACGTTGTTCCATGGTTTCCCACGTTGTCCCACGTTGTCCCACGTTGTCCCACGGTGTCCAACGATGTCCAACGGTGTCCAACGGTGTCCAACGGTGTCCAACGGTGTCCCACGTTGTCCCACGTTGTCCCACGTTGTCCCACGGTGTCCAACGATGTCCAACGGTGTCTCACGTTGTCCCACGTTGTCCCACGTTGTCCCACGTTGTCCCACGTTGTCCCACGATGTCCCACGTTGTCCCACGTTGTCCCACGTTGTCCCACGTTGTCCCACGTTGTCCCACGATGTCCCACGTTGTCCCACGTTGTCCCACGTTGTCCCACGTTGTCCCACGTTGTCCCACGTTGTCCCACGTTGTCCCACGTTGTCCCACGTTGTCCCACGTTGTCCCACGTTGTCCCACGTTGTCCCACGTTGTCCCACGTTGTCCCACGTTGTCCCACGGTGTCCAACGGTGTCCAACGATGTCGAACGGTGTCCAACGGTGTCCCACGTTGTCCCACGTTGTCCCACGTTGTCCCACGTTGTCCCACGTTGTCCAACGGTGTCCCACGTTGTCCCACGTTGTCCCACGGTGTCCCACGATGTCCAACGATGTCCAACGATGTCCAACGGTGTCCAACGCTGTCCCACGTTGTCCCACGTTGTCCCACGTTGTCCCACGGTGTCCAACGATGTCCAACGGTGTCCCACGTTGTCCAACGGTGTCCCACGTTGTCCCACGTTGTCCCACGTTGTCCCACGTTGTCCCACGGTGTCCAACGGTGTCCAACGATGTCCAACGATGTCCAACGGTGTCCCACGATGTCCAACGATGTCCAACGATGTCCAACGGTGTCCAACGGTGTCCCACGTTGTCCCACGTTGTCCCGCGTTGTCCTACGGTGTCCAACGATGTCCAACGGTGTCCCACGTTGTCCCACGTTGTCCCACGATGTCCAACGGTGTCCAACGGTGTCCCACGGTGTCCAACGGTGTCCCACGTTGTCCCACGTTGTCCCACGTTGTCCCACGTTGTCCCACGTTGTCCCATGTTGTCCAACGATGTCCAACGGTGTCCAACGGTGTCCCACGTTGTCCCACGTTGTCCCACGTTGTCCTACGTTGTCCCACGTTGTCCCACGGTGTCCAACGATGTCCAACGGTGTCCCACGTTGTCCAACGGTGTCCCACGTTGTCCCACGTTGTCCCACGTTGTCCCACGTTGTCCCACGGTGTCCAACGGTGTCCAACGATGTCCCACGTTGTCCCACGTTGTTCCACGTTGTCCCACGTTGTCCCACGATGTCCCACGTTGTCCCACGTTGTCCCACGTTGTCCCACGTTGTCCCACGTTGTCCCACGTTGTCCCACGTTGTCCCACATTGTCCCACGTTGTCCCACGTTGTCCGACGTTGTCCCACGTTGTCCCACGTTGTCCCACGTTGTCCCACGTTGTCCCACGGTGTCCAGCGATGTCCAACGGTGTCCCACGATGTCCAACGATGTCCAACGATGTCCAACGGTGTCCAACGGTGTCCCACGTTGTCCCACGTTGTCCCACGTTGTCCCACGGTGTCCAACGATGTCCAACGGTGTCCAACGGTGTCCCACGGTGTCCAACGGTGTCCCACGTTGTCCCACGTTGTCCCACGTTGTCCCACGTTGTCCCATGTTGTCCAACGATGTCCAACGGTGTCCCACGTTGTCCCACGTTGTCCCACGTTGTCCCACGATGTCCCACGTTGTCCCACGTTGTCCCACGTTGTCCCAAGTTGTCCCACGTTGTCCCACGTTGTCCCACGTTGTCCCACGTTGTCCCACGTTGTCCCACGTTGTCCCACGTTGTCCCACGGTGTCCAACGATGTCCAACGGTGTCCAACGGTGTCCCACGGTGTCCAACGGTGTCCCACGTTGTCCCACGTTGTCCCACGTTGTCCCACGTTGTCCCACGTTGTCCCATGTTGTCCAACGATGTCCAACGGTGTCCAACGGTGTCCCACGTTGTCCCACGTTGTCCCACGTTGTCCTACGTTGTCCCACATTGTCCCACGGTGTCCAACGATGTCCAACGGTGTCCAGCGATGTCCAACGGTGTCCCACGATGTCCAACGATGTCCAACGATGTCCAACGGTGTCCAACGGTGTCCCACGTTGTCCCACGTTGTCCCACGTTGTCCCACGGTGTCCAACGATGTCCAACGGTGTCCCACGATGTCCAACGATGTCCAACGATGTCCAACGGTGTCCAACGGTGTCCCACGTTGTCCCACGTTGTCCCACGTTGTCCCACGGTGTCCAACGATGTCCAACGGTGTCCCACGTTGTCCAACGGTGTCCCACGTTGTCCCACGTTGTCCCACGTTGTCCCACGTTGTCCCACGTTGTCCCACGATGTCCCACGTTGTCCCACGTTGTCCCACGTTGTCCCACGTTGTCCCACGTTGTCCCACGTTGTCCCACGTTGTCCCACGTTGTCCCACGGTGTCCAACGATGTCCAACGGTGTCCAACGGTGTCCCACGGTGTCCAACGGTGTCCCACGTTGTCCCACGTTGTCCCACGTTGTCCCACGTTGTCCCACGTTGTCCCACGTTGTACAACGATGTCCAACGGTGTCCCACGTTGTCCCACGTTGTCCCACGTTGTCCCACGTTGTCCCACGTTGTCCCACGTTGTCCCACGTTGTCCCACGTTGTCCCACGTTGTCCCACGTTGTCCCACGTTGTCCCACGTTGTCCCACGGTGTCCAACGATGTCCAACGATGTCCAACGGTGTCCCACGATGTCCAACGATGTCCAACGATGTCCAACGGTGTCCAACGGTGTCCCACGTTGTCCCACGTTGTCCCGCGTTGTCCCACGGTGTCCAACGATGTCCAACGGTGTCCAACGGTGTCCCACGGTGTCCAACGGTGTCCCACGTTGTCCCACGTTCTCCCACGTTGTCCCACGTTGTCCCACGTTGTCCCACGTTGTCCCACGTTGTCCAACGGTGTCCAACGGTGTCCAACGGTGTCCCACGTTGTCCCACGTTGTCCCACGGTGTCCAACGGTGTCCCACGGTGTCCAACGGTGTCCCACGTTGTCCCACGTTGTCCCACGTTGTCCCACGTTGTCCCACGTTGTCCCATGTTGTCCAACGATGTCCAACGGTGTCCAACGGTGTCCCACGCTGTCCCACGTTGTCCCACGTTGTCCTACGTTGTCCCACGTTGTCCCACGGTGTCCAACGATGTCCAACGGTGTCCAGCGATGTCCAACGGTGTCCCACGATGTCCAACGATGTCCAACGATGTCCAACGGTGTCCAACGGTGTCCCACGTTGTCCCACGTTGTCCCACGTTGTCCCACGGTGTCCAACGATGTCCAACGGTGTCCCACGTTGTCCAACGGTGTCCCACGTTGTCCCACGTTGTCCCACGTTGTCCCACGTTGTCCCACGTTGTCCCACGATGTCCCACGTTGTCCCACGTTGTCCCACGTTGTCCCACGTTGTCCCACGTTGTCCCACGTTGTCCCACGTTGTCCCACGGTGTCCAACGATGTCCAACGGTGTCCAACGGTGTCCCACGGTGTCCAACGGTGTCCCACGTTGTCCCACGTTGTCCCACGTTGTCCCACGTTGTCCCACGTTGTCCCACGTTGTCCAACGATGTCCAACGGTGTCCCACGTTGTCCCACGTTGTCCCACGTTGTCCCACGTTGTCCCACGTTGTCCCACGTTGTCCCACGTTGTCCCACGTTGTCCCACGTTGTCCCACGTTGTCCCACGTTGTCCCACGTTGTCCCACGTTGTCCCACGTTGTCCCACGGTGTCCAACGATGTCCAACGATGTCCAACGGTGTCCCACGATGTCCAACGATGTCCAACGATGTCCAACGGTGTCCAACGGTGTCCCACGTTGTCCCACGTTGTCCCGCGTTGTCCCACGGTGTCCAACGATGTCCAACGGTGTCCCACGTTGTCCAACGGTGTCCCACGTTGTCCCACGTTGTCCCACGTTGTCCCACGTTGTCCCACGATGTCCCACGTTGTCCCACGTTGTCCCACGTTGTCCCAAGTTGTCCCACGTTGTCCCACGTTGTCCCACGTTGTCCCACGTTGTCCCACGTTGTCCCACGTTGTCCCACGTTGTCCCACGGTGTCCAACGATGTCCAACGGTGTCCAACGGTGTCCCACGGTGTCCAACGGTGTCCCACGTTGTCCCACGTTGTCCCACGTTGTCCCACGTTGTCCCACGTTGTCCCATGTTGTCCAACGATGTCCAACGGTGTCCCACGTTGTCCCACGTTGTCCCACGTTGTCCCACGTTGTCCCACGTTGTCCCACGTTGTCCCACGTTGTCCCACGTTGTCCCACGTTGTCCCACGTTGTCCCACGTTGTCCCACGTTGTCCCACGTTGTCCCACGGTGTCCAACGATGTCCAACGATGTCCAACGTTGTCCCACGTTGTCCCACGTTGTCCCACGTTGTCCCACGTTGTCCCACGTTGTCCCACGTTGTCCCACGGTGTCCAACGATGTCCAACGGTGTCCAACGGTGTCCCACGGTGTCCAACGGTGTCCCACGTTGTCCCACGTTGTCCCACGTTGTCCCACGTTGTCCCACGTTGTCCCACGTTGTCCCACGTTGTCCAACGATGTCCAACGGTGTCCCACGTTGTCCCACGTTGTTCCATGGTTTCCCACGTTGTCCCACGTTGTCCCACGTTGTCCCACGGTGTCCAACGATGTCCAACGGTGTCCAACGGTGTCCAACGGTGTCCAACGGTGTCCCACGTTGTCCCACGTTGTCCCACGTTGTCCCACGGTGTCCAACGATGTCCAACGGTGTCCCACGTTGTCCCACGTTGTCCCACGTTGTCCCACGTTGTCCCACGTTGTCCCACGATGTCCCACGTTGTCCCACGTTGTCCCACGTTGTCCCACGTTGTCCCACGTTGTCCCACGTTGTCCCACGGTGTCCAACGGTGTCCAACGATGTCGAACGGTGTCCAACGGTGTCCCACGTTGTCCCACGTTGTCCCACGTTGTCCCACGTTGTCCCACGTTGTCCAACGGTGTCCCACGTTGTCCCACGTTGTCCCACGGTGTCCCACGATGTCCAACGATGTCCAACGATGTCCAACGGTGTCCAACGCTGTCCCACGTTGTCCCACGTTGTCCCACGTTGTCCCACGGTGTCCAACGATGTCCAACGGTGTCCCACGTTGTCCAACGGTGTCCCACGTTGTCCCACGTTGTCCCACGTTGTCCCACGTTGTCCCACGTTGTCCCACGGTGTCCAACGATGTCCAACGATGTCCAACGGTGTCCCACGATGTCCAACGATGTCCAACGATGTCCAACGGTGTCCAACGGTGTCCCACGTTGTCCCACGTTGTCCCGCGTTGTCCTACGGTGTCCAACGATGTCCAACGGTGTCCCACGTTGTCCCACGTTG
The DNA here is from genome assembly GCF_910591885.1 of Bombus terrestris. NCBI lineage: Eukaryota > Metazoa > Arthropoda > Insecta > Hymenoptera > Apidae > Bombus > Bombus terrestris. The sequence goes on along the minus strand of NW_025963614.1, from coordinate 132,177 downwards.
TCCCACGATGTCCAACGGTGTCCAACGGTGTCCCACGGTGTCCAACGGTGTCCCACGTTGTCCCACGTTGTCCCACGTTGTCCCACGTTGTCCCACGTTGTCCCATGTTGTCCAACGATGTCCAACGGTGTCCAACGGTGTCCCACGTTGTCCCACGTTGTCCCACGTTGTCCTACGTTGTCCCACGTTGTCCCACGGTGTCCAACGATGTCCAACGGTGTCCCACGTTGTCCAACGGTGTCCCACGTTGTCCCACGTTGTCCCACGTTGTCCCACGTTGTCCCACGGTGTCCAACGGTGTCCAACGATGTCCCACGTTGTCCCACGTTGTTCCACGTTGTCCCACGTTGTCCCACGATGTCCCACGTTGTCCCACGTTGTCCCACGTTGTCCCACGTTGTCCCACGTTGTCCCACGTTGTCCCACGTTGTCCCACATTGTCCCACGTTGTCCCACGTTGTCCGACGTTGTCCCACGTTGTCCCACGTTGTCCCACGTTGTCCCACGTTGTCCCACGGTGTCCAGCGATGTCCAACGGTGTCCCACGATGTCCAACGATGTCCAACGATGTCCAACGGTGTCCAACGGTGTCCCACGTTGTCCCACGTTGTCCCACGTTGTCCCACGGTGTCCAACGATGTCCAACGGTGTCCAACGGTGTCCCACGGTGTCCAACGGTGTCCCACGTTGTCCCACGTTGTCCCACGTTGTCCCACGTTGTCCCATGTTGTCCAACGATGTCCAACGGTGTCCCACGTTGTCCCACGTTGTCCCACGTTGTCCCACGATGTCCCACGTTGTCCCACGTTGTCCCACGTTGTCCCAAGTTGTCCCACGTTGTCCCACGTTGTCCCACGTTGTCCCACGTTGTCCCACGTTGTCCCACGTTGTCCCACGTTGTCCCACGGTGTCCAACGATGTCCAACGGTGTCCAACGGTGTCCCACGGTGTCCAACGGTGTCCCACGTTGTCCCACGTTGTCCCACGTTGTCCCACGTTGTCCCACGTTGTCCCATGTTGTCCAACGATGTCCAACGGTGTCCAACGGTGTCCCACGTTGTCCCACGTTGTCCCACGTTGTCCTACGTTGTCCCACATTGTCCCACGGTGTCCAACGATGTCCAACGGTGTCCAGCGATGTCCAACGGTGTCCCACGATGTCCCACGATGTCCAACGATGTCCAACGGTGTCCAACGGTGTCCCACGTTGTCCCACGTTGTCCCACATTGTCCCACGGTGTCCAACGATGTCCAACGGTGTCCCACGATGTCCAACGATGTCCAACGATGTCCAACGGTGTCCAACGGTGTCCCACGTTGTCCCACGTTGTCCCACGTTGTCCCACGGTGTCCAACGATGTCCAACGGTGTCCCACGTTGTCCAACGGTGTCCCACGTTGTCCCACGTTGTCCCACGTTGTCCCACGTTGTCCCACGTTGTCCCACGATGTCCCACGTTGTCCCACGTTGTCCCACGTTGTCCCACGTTGTCCCACGTTGTCCCACGTTGTCCCACGTTGTCCCACGTTGTCCCACGGTGTCCAACGATGTCCAACGGTGTCCAACGGTGTCCCACGGTGTCCCACGGTGTCCCACGTTGTCCCACGTTGTCCCACGTTGTCCCACGTTGTCCCACGTTGTCCCACGTTGTACAACGATGTCCAACGGTGTCCCACGTTGTCCCACGTTGTCCCACGTTGTCCCACGTTGTCCCACGTTGTCCCACGTTGTCCCACGTTGTCCCACGTTGTCCCACGTTGTCCCACGTTGTCCCACGTTGTCCCACGTTGTCCCACGGTGTCCAACGATGTCCAACGATGTCCAACGGTGTCCCACGATGTCCAACGATGTCCAACGATGTCCAACGGTGTCCAACGGTGTCCCACGCTGTCCCACGTTGTCCCGCGTTGTCCCACGGTGTCCAACGATGTCCAACGGTGTCCAACGGTGTCCCACGGTGTCCAACGGTGTCCCACGTTGTCCCACGTTGTCCCACGTTGTCCCACGTTGTCCCACGTTGTCCCACGTTGTCCCACGTTGTCCCACGGTGTCCAACGGTGTCCAACGGTGTCCCACGTTGTCCCACGTTGTCCCACGGTGTCCAACGGTGTCCAACGGTGTCCCACGTTGTCCCACGGTGTCCAACGGTGTCCAACGATGTCCAACGGTGTCCAACGGTGTCCCACGATGTCCACCGATGTCCAACGGTGTCCCACGTTGTCCAACGTTGTCCCACGGTGTCCAACGATGTCCAACGGTGTCCCACGTTGTCCCACGTTGTCCCACGTTGTCCCACGTTGTCCCACGTTGTCCCACGTTGTCCCACGTTGTCCCACGTTGTCCCACGTTGTCCCATGTTGTCCAACGATGTCCAACGGTGTCCCACGTTGTCCCACGTTGTCCCACGTTGTCCCACGTTGTCCCACGTTGTCCCACGTTGTCCCACGTTGTCCCACGTTGTCCCACGTTGTCCCACGTTGTCCCACGTTGTCCCACGTTGTCCCACGTTGTCCCACGTGGTCCCACGTTGTCCCACGTTGTCCCACGGTGTCCAACGATGTCCAACGGTGTCCCACGTTGTCCAACGGTGTCCCACGTTGTCCCACGTTGTCCCACGTTGTCCCACGTTGTCCCACGTTGTCCCACGTTGTCCCACGTTGTCCCACGTTGTCCCACGTTGTCCCACGTTGTCCCACGGTGTCCAACGATGTCCAACGGTGTCCAACGGTGTCCCACGGTGTCCAACGGTGTCCCACGTTGTCCCACGTTGTCCCAAGTTGTCCCACGTTGTCCCACGTTGTCCCACGTTGTCCCACGTTGTCCCACGTTGTCCCACGTTGTCCCACGTTGTCCCACGGTGTCCCACGATGTCCAACGGTGTCCAACGGTGTCCCACGGTGTCCAACGGTGTCCCACGTTGTCCCACGTTGTCCCACGTTGTCCCACGTTGTCCCACGTTGTCCCACGTTGTCCCACGTTGTCCCACGTTGTCCCACGTTGTCCCACGTTGTCCCACGTTGTCCCACGTTGTCCCACGGTGTCCAACGATGTCCAACGATGTCCAACGTTGTCCCACGTTGTCCCACGTTGTCCCACGTTGTCCCACGTTGTCCCACGTTGTCCCACGTGGTCCCACGTTGTCCCACGTTGTCCCACGGTGTCCAACGATGTCCCACGGTGTCCCACGTTGTCCAACGGTGTCCCACGTTGTCCCACGTTGTCCCACGTTGTCCCACGTTGTCCCACGATGTCCCACGTTGTCCCACGTTGTCCCACGTTGTCCCACGTTGTCCCACGTTGTCCCACGTTGTCCCACGTTGTCCCACGTTGTCCCACGTTGTCCCACGGTGTCCAACGGTGTCCAACGATGTCCAACGGTGTCCAATGGTGTCCCACGATGTCCACCGATGTCCAACGGTGTCCAACGGTGTCCAACGGTGTCCAACGGTGTCCCACGTTGACCCACGTTGTCCCACGGTGTCCAACGGTGTCCAACGGTGTCCCACGTTGTCCCACGGTGTCCAACGGTGTCCAACGATGTCCAACGGTGTCCAACGGTGTCCCACGATGTCCACCGATGTCCAACGGTGTCCCACGTTGTCCAACGTTGTCCCACGGTGTCCAACGGTGTCCAACGGTGTCCCACGTTGTCCCACGTTGTCCCACGTTGTCCCACGTTGTCCCACGTTGTCCCACGTTGTCCCACGTTGTCCCACGTTGTCCCACGGTGTCCAACGGTGTCCAACGATGTCCAACGGTGTCCAACGGTGTCCCACGATGTCCACCGATGTCCAACGGTGTCCAACGGTGTCCAACGGTGTCCAACGGTGTCCAACTATGTCCCACGTTGTCCCACGTTGTCCCACGGTGTCCAGCGATGTCCAACGGTGTCCCACGATGTCCAACGATGTCCAACGATGTCCAACGGTGTCCAACGGTGTCCCACGTTGTCCCACGTTGTCCCACGTTGTCCCACGGTGTCCAACGATGTCCAACGGTGTCCCACGTTGTCCAACGGTGTCCCACGTTGTCCCACGTTGTCCCACGTTGTCCCACGTTGTCCCACGTTGTCCCACGGTGTCCAACGATGTCCAACGATGTCCAACGGTGTCCCACGATGTCCAACGATGTCCAACGATGTCCAACGGTGTCCAACGGTGTCCCACGTTGTCCCACGTTGTCCCGCGTTGTCCTACGGTGTCCAACGATGTCCAACGGTGTCCCACGTTGTCCCACGTTGTCCCACGATGTCCAACGGTGTCCAACGGTGTCCCACGGTGTCCAACGGTGTCCCACGTTGTCCCACGTTGTCCCACGTTGTCCCACGTTGTCCCACGTTGTCCCACGGTGTCCAACGATGTCCAACGGTGTCCCACGTTGTCCAACGGTGTCCCACGTTGTCCCACGTTGTCCCACGTTGTCCCACGTTGTCCCACGTTGTCCCACGATGTCCCACGTTGTCCCACGTTGTCCCACGTTGTCCCACGTTGTCCCACGTTGTCCCACGTTGTCCCACGTTGTCCCACGGTGTCCAACGATGTCCAACGGTGTCCAACGGTGTCCCACGGTGTCCAACGGTGTCCCACGTTGTCCCACGTTGTCCCACGTTGTCCCACGTTGTCCCACGTTGTCCCACGTTGTCCAACGATGTCCAACGGTGTCCCACGTTGTCCCACGTTGTCCCACGTTGTCCCACGTTGTCCCACGTTGTCCCACGTTGTCCCACGTTGTCCCACGTTGTCCCACGTTGTCCCACGTTGTCCCACGTTGTCCCACGTTGTCCCACGTTGTCCCACGTTGTCCCACGGTGTCCAACGATGTCCAACGATGTCCAACGGTGTCCCACGATGTCCAACGATGTCCAACGATGTCCAACGGTGTCCAACGGTGTCCCACGTTGTCCCACGTTGTCCCGCGTTGTCCCACGGTGTCCAACGATGTCCAACGGTGTCCCACGTTGTCCAACGGTGTCCCACGTTGTCCCACGTTGTCCCACGTTGTCCCACGTTGTCCCACGATGTCCCACGTTGTCCCACGTTGTCCCACGTTGTCCCAAGTTGTCCCACGTTGTCCCACGTTGTCCCACGTTGTCCCACGTTGTCCCACGTTGTCCCACGTTGTCCCACGTTGTCCCACGGTGTCCAACGATGTCCAACGGTGTCCAACGGTGTCCCACGGTGTCCAACGGTGTCCCACGTTGTCCCACGTTGTCCCACGTTGTCCCACGTTGTCCCACGTTGTCCCATGTTGTCCAACGATGTCCAACGGTGTCCCACGTTGTCCCACGTTGTCCCACGTTGTCCCACGTTGTCCCACGTTGTCCCACGTTGTCCCACGTTGTCCCACGTTGTCCCACGTTGTCCCACGTTGTCCCACGTTGTCCCACGTTGTCCCACGTTGTCCCACGGTGTCCAACGATGTCCAACGATGTCCAACGTTGTCCCACGTTGTCCCACGTTGTCCCACGTTGTCCCACGTTGTCCCACGTTGTCCCACGTTGTCCCACGGTGTCCAACGATGTCCAACGGTGTCCAACGGTGTCCCACGGTGTCCAACGGTGTCCCACGTTGTCCCACGTTGTCCCACGTTGTCCCACGTTGTCCCACGTTGTCCCACGTTGTCCCACGTTGTCCAACGATGTCCAACGGTGTCCCACGTTGTCCCACGTTGTTCCATGGTTTCCCACGTTGTCCCACGTTGTCCCACGGTGTCCAACGATGTCCAACGGTGTCCAACGGTGTCCCACGGTGTCCAACGGTGTCCCACGTTGTCCCACGTTGTCCCACGTTGTCCCACGTTGTCCCACGTTGTCCCACGTTGTCCCACGTTGTCCCACGGTGTCCAACGATGTCCAACGATGTCCAACGTTGTCCCACGTTGTCCCACGTTGTCCCACGTTGTCCCACGTTGTCCCACGTTGTCCCACGTTGTCCCACGTTGTCCCACGGTGTCCAACGATGTCCAACGATGTCCAACGGTGTCCCACGATGTCCAACGATGTCCAACGATGTCCAACGGTGTCCAACGGTGTCCCACGTTGTCCCACGTTGTCCCGCGTTGTCCCACGGTGTCCAACGATGTCCAACGGTGTCCAACGATGTCCAACGGTGTCCAACGGTGTCCAACGGTGTCCAACGGTGTCCCACGTTGTCCCACGTTGTCCCACGTTGTCCCACGGTGTCCAACGATGTCCAACGGTGTCCCACGTTGTCCCACGTTGTCCCACGTTGTCCCACGTTGTCCCACGTTGTCCCACGATGTCCCACGTTGTCCCACGTTGTCCCACGTTGTCCCACGTTGTCCCACGTTGTCCCACGATGTCCCACGTTGTCCCACGTTGTCCCACGTTGTCCCACGTTGTCCCACGTTGTCCCACGTTGTCCCACGTTGTCCCACGTTGTCCCACGTTGTCCCACGTTGTCCCACGTTGTCCCACGTTGTCCCACGTTGTCCCACGTTGTCCCACGTTGTCCCACGGTGTCCAACGGTGTCCAACGATGTCGAACGGTGTCCAACGGTGTCCCACGTTGTCCCACGTTGTCCCACGTTGTCCCACGTTGTCCCACGTTGTCCAACGGTGTCCCACGTTGTCCCACGTTGTCCCACGGTGTCCCACGATGTCCAACGATGTCCAACGATGTCCAACGGTGTCCAACGCTGTCCCACGTTGTCCCACGTTGTCCCACGTTGTCCCACGGTGTCCAACGATGTCCAACGGTGTCCCACGTTGTCCAACGGTGTCCCACGTTGTCCCACGTTGTCCCACGTTGTCCCACGTTGTCCCACGTTGTCCCACGGTGTCCAACGATGTCCAACGATGTCCAACGGTGTCCCACGATGTCCAACGATGTCCAACGATGTCCAACGGTGTCCAACGGTGTCCCACGTTGTCCCACGTTGTCCCGCGTTGTCCTACGGTGTCCAACGATGTCCAACGGTGTCCCACGTTGTCCCACGTTGTCCCACGATGTCCAACGGTGTCCAACGGTGTCCCACGGTGTCCAACGGTGTCCCACGTTGTCCCACGTTGTCCCACGTTGTCCCACGTTGTCCCACGTTGTCCCATGTTGTCCAACGATGTCCAACGGTGTCCAACGGTGTCCCACGTTGTCCCACGTTGTCCTACGTTGTCCCACGTTGTCCCACGGTGTCCAACGATGTCCAACGGTGTCCCACGTTGTCCAACGGTGTCCCACGTTGTCCCACGTTGTCCCACGTTGTCCCACGTTGTCCCACGGTGTCCAACGGTGTCCAACGATGTCCCACGTTGTCCCACGTTGTTCCACGTTGTCCCACGTTGTCCCACGATGTCCCACGTTGTCCCACGTTGTCCCACGTTGTCCCACGTTGTCCCACGTTGTCCCACGTTGTCCCACGTTGTCCCACATTGTCCCACGTTGTCCCACGTTGTCCGACGTTGTCCCACGTTGTCCCACGTTGTCCCACGTTGTCCCACGTTGTCCCACGGTGTCCAGCGATGTCCAACGGTGTCCCACGATGTCCAACGATGTCCAACGATGTCCAACGGTGTCCAACGGTGTCCCACGTTGTCCCACGTTGTCCCACGTTGTCCCACGGTGTCCAACGATGTCCAACGGTGTCCAACGGTGTCCCACGGTGTCCAACGGTGTCCCACGTTGTCCCACGTTGTCCCACGTTGTCCCACGTTGTCCCATGTTGTCCAACGATGTCCAACGGTGTCCCACGTTGTCCCACGTTGTCCCACGTTGTCCCACGATGTCCCACGTTGTCCCACGTTGTCCCACGTTGTCCCAAGTTGTCCCACGTTGTCCCACGTTGTCCCACGTTGTCCCACGTTGTCCCACGTTGTCCCACGTTGTCCCACGTTGTCCCACGGTGTCCAACGATGTCCAACGGTGTCCAACGGTGTCCCACGGTGTCCAACGGTGTCCCACGTTGTCCCACGTTGTCCCACGTTGTCCCACGTTGTCCCACGTTGTCCCATGTTGTCCAACGATGTCCAACGGTGTCCAACGGTGTCCCACGTTGTCCCACGTTGTCCCACGTTGTCCTACGTTGTCCCACATTGTCCCACGGTGTCCAACGATGTCCAACGGTGTCCAGCGATGTCCAACGGTGTCCCACGATGTCCAACGATGTCCAACGATGTCCAACGGTGTCCCACGGTGTCCAACGTTGTCCCACGTTGTCCCACATTGTCCCACGGTGTCCAACGATGTCCAACGGTGTCCCACGATGTCCAACGATGTCCAACGATGTCCAACGGTGTCCAACGGTGTCCCACGTTGTCCCACGTTGTCCCACGTTGTCCCACGGTGTCCAACGATGTCCAACGGTGTCCCACGTTGTCCAACGGTGTCCCACGTTGTCCCACGTTGTCCCACGTTGTCCCACGTTGTCCCACGTTGTCCCACGATGTCCCACGTTGTCCCACGTTGTCCCACGTTGTCCCACGTTGTCCCACGTTGTCCCACGTTGTCCCACGTTGTCCCACGTTGTCCCACGGTGTCCAACGATGTCCAACGGTGTCCAACGGTGTCCCACGGTGTCCAACGGTGTCCCACGTTGTCCCACGTTGTCCCACGTTGTCCCACGTTGTCCCACGTTGTCCCACGTTGTACAACGATGTCCAACGGTGTCCCACGTTGTCCCACGTTGTCCCACGTTGTCCCACGTTGTCCCACGTTGTCCCACGTTGTCCCACGTTGTCCCACGTTGTCCCACGTTGTCCCACGTTGTCCCACGTTGTCCCACGTTGTCCCACGGTGTCCCACGTTGTCCCACGGTGTCCAACGATGTCCAACGGTGTCCAACGGTGTCCAACGGTGTCCAACGATGTCCCACGATGTCCAACGATGTCCAACGATGTCCAACGGTGTCCAACGGTGTCCCACGTTGTCCCACGTTGTCCCGCGTTGTCCCACGGTGTCCAACGATGTCCAACGGTGTCCAACGGTGTCCCACGGTGTCCAACGGTGTCCCACGTTGTCCCACGTTGTCCCACGTTGTCCCACGTTGTCCCACGTTGTCCCACGTTGTCCCACGTTGTCCAACGGTGTCCAACGGTGTCCAACGGTGTCCCACGTTGTCCCACGTTGTCCCACGGTGTCCAACGGTGTCCAACGGTGTCCCACGTTGTCCCACGGTGTCCAACGGTGTCCAACGATGTCCAACGGTGTCCAACGGTGTCCCACGATGTCCACCGATGTCCAACGGTGTCCCACGTTGTCCAACGTTGTCCCACGGTGTCCAACGCTGTCCAACGGTGTCCCACGTTGTCCCACGTTGTCCCACGTTGTCCCACGTTGTCCCACGTTGTCCCACGTTGTCCCACGTTGTCCCACGTTGTCCCACGTTGTCCCATGTTGTCCAACGATGTCCAACGGTGTCCCACGTTGTCCCACGTTGTCCCACGTTGTCCCACGTTGTCCCACGTTGTCCCACGTTGTCCCACGTTGTCCCACGCTGTCCCACGTTGTCCCACGTTGTCCCACGTTGTCCCACGTTGTCCCACGTTGTCCCACGTGGTCCCACGTTGTCCCACGTTGTCCCACGGTGTCCAACGATGTCCAACGGTGTCCCACGTTGTCCAACGGTGTCCCACGTTGTCCCACGTTGTCCCACGTTGTCCCACGTTGTCCCACGTTGTCCCACGTTGTCCCACGTTGTCCCACGTTGTCCCACGTTGTCCCACGTTGTCCCACGGTGTCCAACGATGTCCAACGGTGTCCAACGGTGTCCCACGGTGTCCAACGGTGTCCCACGTTGTCCCACGTTGTCCCAAGTTGTCCCACGTTGTCCCACGTTGTCCCACGTTGTCCCACGTTGTCCCACGTTGTCCCACGTTGTCCCACGGTGTCCAACGATGTCCAACGGTGTCCAACGGTGTCCCACGGTGTCCAACGGTGTCCCACGTTGTCCCACGTTGTCCCACGTTGTCCCACGTTGTCCCACGTTGTCCCACGTTGTCCCACGTTGTCCCACGTTGTCCCACGTTGTCCCACGTTGTCCCACGTTGTCCCACGGTGTCCAACGATGTCCAACGATGTCCAACGTTGTCCCACGTTGTCCCACGTTGTCCCACGTTGTCCCACGTTGTCCCACGTTGTCCCACGTTGTCCCACGTTGTCCCACGTTGTCCCACGGTGTCCAACGATGTCCCACGGTGTCCCACGTTGTCCAACGGTGTCCCACGTTGTCCCACGTTGTCCCACGTTGTCCCACGTTGTCCCACGATGTCCCACGTTGTCCCACGTTGTCCCACGTTGTCCCACGTTGTCCCACGTTGTCCCACGTTGTCCCACGTTGTCCCACGTTGTCCCACGTTGTCCAACGGTGTCCAACGGTGTCCAACGATGTCCAACGGTGTCCAATGGTGTCCCACGATGTCCACCGATGTCCAACGGTGTCCAACGGTGTCCAACGGTGTCCAACGGTGTCCCACGTTGACCCACGTTGTCCCACGGTGTCCAACGGTGTCCAACGGTGTCCCACGTTGTCCCACGGTGTCCAACGGTGTCCAACGATGTCCAACGGTGTCCAACGGTGTCCCACGATGTCCACCGATGTCCAACGGTGTCCCACGTTGTCCAACGTTGTCCCACGGTGTCCAACGATGTCCAACGGTGTCCCACGTTGTCCCACGTTGTCCCACGTTGTCCCACGTTGTCCCACGTTGTCCCACGTTGTCCCACGTTGTCCCACGTTGTCCCACGGTGTCCAACGGTGTCCAACGATGTCCAACGGTGTCCAACGGTGTCCCACGATGTCCACCGATGTCCAACGGTGTCCAACGGTGTCCAACGGTGTCCAACGGTGTCCAACTATGTCCCACGTTGTCCCACGTTGTCCCACGGTGTCCAGCGATGTCCAACGGTGTCCCACGATGTCCAACGATGTCCAACGATGTCCAACGGTGTCCAACGGTGTCCCACGTTGTCCCACGTTGTCCCACGTTGTCCCACGGTGTCCAACGATGTCCAACGGTGTCCCACGTTGTCCAACGGTGTCCCACGTTGTCCCACGTTGTCCCACGTTGTCCCACGTTGTCCCACGTTGTCCCACGGTGTCCAACGATGTCCAACGATGTCCAACGGTGTCCCACGATGTCCAACGATGTCCAACGATGTCCAACGGTGTCCAACGGTGTCCCACGTTGTCCCACGTTGTCCCGCGTTGTCCTACGGTGTCCAACGATGTCCAACGGTGTCCCACGTTGTCCCACGTTGTCCCACGATGTCCAACGGTGTCCAACGGTGTCCCACGGTGTCCAACGGTGTCCCACGTTGTCCCACGTTGTCCCACGTTGTCCCACGTTGTCCCACGTTGTCCCATGTTGTCCAACGATGTCCAACGGTGTCCAACGGTGTCCCACGTTGTCCCACGTTGTCCCACGTTGTCCCACGTTGTCCCACGTTGTCCCACGGTGTCCAACGATGTCCAACGGTGTCCCACGTTGTCCAACGGTGTCCCACGTTGTCCCACGTTGTCCCACGTTGTCCCACGTTGTCCCACGGTGTCCAACGGTGTCCAACGATGTCCCACGTTGTCCCACGTTGTTCCACGTTGTCCCACGTTGTCCCACGATGTCCCACGTTGTCCCACGTTGTCCCACGTTGTCCCACGTTGTCCCACGTTGTCCCACGTTGTCCCACGTTGTCCCACGTTGTCCCACGTTGTCCCACGTTGTCCGACGTTGTCCCACGTTGTCCCACGTTGTCCCACGTTGTCCCACGTTGTCCCACGGTGTCCAGCGATGTCCAACGGTGTCCCACGATGTCCAACGATGTCCAACGATGTCCAACGGTGTCCAACGGTGTCCCACGTTGTCCCACGTTGTCCCACGTTGTCCCACGGTGTCCAACGATGTCCAACGGTGTCCAACGGTGTCCCACGGTGTCCAACGGTGTCCCACGTTGTCCCACGTTGTCCCACGTTGTCCCACGTTGTCCCACGTTGTCCTACGTTGTCCCACGTTGTCCCACGGTGTCCAACGATGTCCAACGGTGTCCAGCGATGTCCAACGGTGTCCCACGATGTCCAACGATGTCCAACGATGTCCAACGGTGTCCAACGGTGTCCCACGTTGTCCCACGTTGTCCCACGTTGTCCCACGGTGTCCAACGATGTCCAACGGTGTCCCACGTTGTCCAACGGTGTCCCACGTTGTCCCACGTTGTCCCACGTTGTCCCACGTTGTCCCACGTTGTCCCACGATATCCCACGTTGTCCCACGTTGTCCCACGTTGTCCCACGTTGTCCCACGTTGTCCCACGTTGTCCCACGTTGTCCCACGTTGTCCCACGGTGTCCAACGATGTCCCACGGTGTCCGACGGTGTCCCACGGTGTCCAACGGTGTCCCACGTTGTCCCACGTTGTCCCACGTTGTCCCACGTTGTCCCACGTTGTCCCATGTTGTCCAACGATGTCCAACGGTGTCCAACGGTGTCCCACGTTGTCCCACGTTGTCCCACGTTGTCCTACGTTGTCCCACGTTGTCCCACGGTGTCCAACGATGTCCAACGGTGTCCAGCGATGTCCAACGGTGTCCCACGATGTCCAACGATGTCCAACGATGTCCAACGGTGTCCAACGGTGTCCCACGTTGTCCCACGTTGTCCCACGTTGTCCCACGGTGTCCAACGATGTCCAACGGTGTCCCACGTTGTCCAACGGTGTCCCACGTTGTCCCACGTTGTCCCACGTTGTCCCACGTTGTCCCACGTTGTCCCACGATGTCCCACGTTGTCCCACGTTGTCCCACGTTGTCCCACGTTGTCCCACGTTGTCCCACGTTGTCCCACGTTGTCCCACGTTGTCCCACGGTGTCCAACGATGTCCAACGGTGTCCAACGGTGTCCCACGGTGTCCAACGGTGTCCCACGTTGTCCCACGTTGTCCCACGTTGTCCCACGTTGTCCCACGTTGTCCCACGTTGTCCAACGATGTCCAACGGTGTCCCACGTTGTCCCACGTTGTCCCACGTTGTCCCACGTTGTCCCACGTTGTCCCACGTTGTCCCACGTTGTCCCACGTTGTCCCACGTTGTCCCACGTTGTCCCACGTTGTCCCACGTTGTCCCACGTTGTCCCACGTTGTCCCACGTTGTCCCACGGTGTCCAACGATGTCCAACGATGTCCAACGTTGTCCCACGTTGTCCCACGTTGTCCCACGTTGTCCCACGTTGTCCCACGTTGTCCCACGTGGTCCCACGTTGTCCCACGTTGTCCCACGGTGTCCAACGATGTCCCACGGTGTCCCACGTTGTCCAACGGTGTCCCACGTTGTCCCACGTTGTCCCACGTTGTCCCACGTTGTCCCACGATGTCCCACGTTGTCCCACGTTGTCCCACGTTGTCCCACGTTGTCCCACGTTGTCCCACGTTGTCCCACGTTGTCCCACGTTGTCCCATGTTGTCCAACGATGTCCATTTGTCCCACGTTGTCCCACGTTGTCCCACGTTGTCCCACGTTGTCCCACGTTGTCCCACGTTGTCCCACGTTGTCCCACGTTGTCCCACGTTGTCCCACGTTGTCCCACGTTGTCCCACGTTGTCCCACGTTGTCCCACGTGGTCCCACGTTGTCCCACGTTGTCCCACGGTGTCCAACGATGTCCAACGGTGTCCCACGTTGTCCAACGGTGTCCCACGTTGTCCCACGTTGTTCCACGTTGTCCCACGTTGTCCCACGATGTCCCACGTTGTCCCACGTTGTCCCACGTTGTCCCACGTTGTCCCACGTTGTCCCACGTTGTCCCACGTTGTCCCACGTTGTCCCACGTTGTCCCACGTTGTCCCACGTTGTCCCACGGTGTCCAACGATGTCCAACGGTGTCCAACGGTGTCCCACGGTGTCCAACGGTGTCCCACGTTGTCCCACGTTGTCCCACGTTGTCCCACGTTGTCCCACGTTGTCCCACGTTGTCCCACGTTGTCCAACGGTGTCCAACGGTGTCCAACGGTGTCCCACGTTGTCCCACGTTGTCCCACGGTGTCCAACGGTGTCCAACGGTGTCCCACGTTGTCCCACGGTGTCCAACGGTGTCCAACGATGTCCAACGGTGTCCAACGGTGTCCCACGATGTCCACCGATGTCCAACGGTGTCCCACGTTGTCCAACGTTGTCCCACGGTGTCCAACGATGTCCAACGGTGTCCCACGTTGTCCCACGTTGTCCCACGTTGTCCCACGTTGTCCCACGTTGTCCCACGTTGTCCCACGTTGTCCCACGTTGTCCCACGTTGTCCCATGTTGTCCAACGATGTCCAACGGTGTCCCACGTTGTCCCACGTTGTCCCACGTTGTCCCACGTTGTCCCACGTTGTCCCACGTTGTCCCACGTTGTCCCACGTTGTCCCACGTTGTCCCACGTTGTCCCACGGTGTCCAACGGTGTCCAACGGTGTCCCACGTTGTCCCACGGTGTCCAACGGTGTCCAACGATGTCCAACGGTGTCCAACGGTGTCCCACGATGTCCACCGATGTCCAACGGTGTCCCACGTTGTCCAACGTTGTCCCACGGTGTCCAACGATGTCCAACGGTGTCCCACGTTGTCCCACGTTGTCCCACGTTGTCCCACGTTGTCCCACGTTGTCCCACGTTGTCCCACGTTGTCCCACGTTGTCCCACGTTGTCCCATGTTGTCCAACGATGTCCAACGGTGTCCCACGTTGTCCCACGTTGTCCCACGTTGTCCCACGTTGTCCCACGTTGTCCCACGTTGTCCCACGTTGTCCCACGTTGTCCCACGTTGTCCCACGTTGTCCCACGTTGTCCCACGTTGTCCCACGTTGTCCCACGTGGTCCCACGTTGTCCCACGTTGTCCCACGGTGTCCAACGATGTCCAACGGTGTCCCACGTTGTCCAACGGTGTCCCACGTTGTCCCACGTTGTCCCACGTTGTCCCACGTTGTCCCACGATGTCCCACGTTGTCCCACGTTGTCCCACGTTGTCCCACGTTGTCCCACGTTGTCCCACGTTGTCCCACGTTGTCCCACGTTGTCCCACGTTGTCCCACGTTGTCCCACGTTGTCCCACGTTGTCCCACGGTGTCCAACGATGTCCAACGGTGTCCAACGGTGTCCCACGTTGTCCCAAGTTGTCCCACGTTGTCCCACGTTGTCCCACGTTGTCCCACGTTGTCCCACGTTGTCCCACGTTGTCCCACGTTGTCCCACGTTGTCCCACGTTGTCCCACGTTGTCCCACGTTGTCCCACGTTGTCCCACGTTGTCCCACGTTGTCCCACGTTGTCCCACGTTGTCCCACGGTGTCCAACGGTGTCCAACGATGTCGAACGGTGTCCAACGGTGTCCCACGTTGTCCCACGTTGTCCCACGTTGTCCCACGTTGTCCCACGTTGTCCAACGGTGTCCCACGTTGTCCCACGTTGTCCCACGGTGTCCCACGATGTCCAACGATGTCCAACGATGTCCAACGGTGTCCAACGGTGTCCCACGTTGTCCCACGTTGTCCCACGTTGTCCCACGGTGTCCAACGATGTCCAACGGTGTCCAACGATGTCCAACGGTGTCCCACGTTGTCCCACGTTGTCCCACGTTGTCCCACGTTGTCCCACGTTGTCCCACGGTGTCCAACGATGTCCAACGATGTCCAACGGTGTCCCACGATGTCCAACGATGTCCAACGATGTCCAACGGTGTCCAACGGTGTCCCACGTTGTCCCACGTTGTCCCGCGTTGTCCTACGGTGTCCAACGATGTCCAACGGTGTCCCACGTTGTCCCACGTTGTCCCACGATGTCCAACGGTGTCCAACGGTGTCCCACGGTGTCCAACGGTGTCCCACGTTGTCCCACGTTGTCCCACGTTGTCCCACGTTGTCCCACGTTGTCCCATGTTGTCCAACGATGTCCAACGGTGTCCAACGGTGTCCCACGTTGTCCCACGTTGTCCCACGTTGTCCTACGTTGTCCCACGTTGTCCCACGGTGTCCAACGATGTCCAACGGTGTCCCACGTTGTCCAACGGTGTCCCACGTTGTCCCACGTTGTCCCACGTTGTCCCACGTTGTCCCACGGTGTCCAACGGTGTCCAACGATGTCCCACGTTGTCCCACGTTGTTCCACGTTGTCCCACGTTGTCCCACGATGTCCCACGTTGTCCCACGTTGTCCCACGTTGTCCCACGTTGTCCCACGTTGTCCCACGTTGTCCCACGTTGTCCCACATTGTCCCACGTTGTCCCACGTTGTCCGACGTTGTCCCACGTTGTCCCACGTTGTCCCACGTTGTCCCACGTTGTCCCACGGTGTCCAGCGATGTCCAACGGTGTCCCACGATGTCCAACGATGTCCAACGATGTCCAACGGTGTCCAACGGTGTCCCACGTTGTCCCACGTTGTCCCACGTTGTCCCACGGTGTCCAACGATGTCCAACGGTGTCCAACGGTGTCCCACGGTGTCCAACGGTGTCCCACGTTGTCCCACGTTGTCCCACGTTGTCCCACGTTGTCCCATGTTGTCCAACGATGTCCAACGGTGTCCCACGTTGTCCCACGTTGTCCCACGTTGTCCCACGATGTCCCACGTTGTCCCACGTTGTCCCACGTTGTCCCAAGTTGTCCCACGTTGTCCCACGTTGTCCCACGTTGTCCCACGTTGTCCCACGTTGTCCCACGTTGTCCCACGTTGTCCCACGGTGTCCAACGATGTCCAACGGTGTCCAACGGTGTCCCACGGTGTCCAACGGTGTCCCACGTTGTCCCACGTTGTCCCACGTTGTCCCACGTTGTCCCACGTTGTCCCATGTTGTCCAACGATGTCCAACGGTGTCCAACGGTGTCCCACGTTGTCCCACGTTGTCCCACGTTGTCCTACGTTGTCCCACATTGTCCCACGGTGTCCAACGATGTCCAACGGTGTCCAGCGATGTCCAACGGTGTCCCACGATGTCCAACGATGTCCAACGATGTCCAACGGTGTCCAACGGTGTCCCACGTTGTCCCACGTTGTCCCACATTGTCCCACGGTGTCCAACGATGTCCAACGGTGTCCCACGATGTCCAACGATGTCCAACGATGTCCAACGGTGTCCAACGGTGTCCCACGTTGTCCCACGTTGTCCCACGTTGTCCCACGGTGTCCAACGATGTCCAACGGTGTCCCACGTTGTCCAACGGTGTCCCACGTTGTCCCACGTTGTCCCACGTTGTCCCACGTTGTCCCACGTTGTCCCACGATGTCCCACGTTGTCCCACGTTGTCCCACGTTGTCCCACGTTGTCCCACGTTGTCCCACGTTGTCCCACGTTGTCCCACGTTGTCCCACGGTGTCCAACGATGTCCAACGGTGTCCAACGGTGTCCCACGGTGTCCAACGGTGTCCCACGTTGTCCCACGTTGTCCCACGTTGTCCCACGTTGTCCCACGTTGTCCCACGTTGTACAACGATGTCCAACGGTGTCCCACGTTGTCCCACGTTGTCCCACGTTGTCCCACGTTGTCCCACGTTGTCCCACGTTGTCCCACGTTGTCCCACGTTGTCCCACGTTGTCCCACGTTGTCCCACGTTGTCCCACGTTGTCCCACGGTGTCCAACGATGTCCAACGATGTCCAACGGTGTCCCACGATGTCCAACGATGTCCAACGATGTCCAACGGTGTCCAACGGTGTCCCACGTTGTCCCACGTTGTCCCGCGTTGTCCCACGGTGTCCAACGATGTCCAACGGTGTCCAACGGTGTCCCACGGTGTCCAACGGTGTCCCACGTTGTCCCACGTTGTCCCACGTTGTCCCACGTTGTCCCACGTTGTCCCACGTTGTCCCACGTTGTCCAACGGTGTCCAACGGTGTCCAACGGTGTCCCACGTTGTCCCACGTTGTCCCACGGTGTCCAACGGTGTCCAACGGTGTCCCACGTTGTCCCACGGTGTCCAACGGTGTCCAACGATGTCCAACGGTGTCCAACGGTGTCCCACGATGTCCACCGATGTCCAACGGTGTCCCACGTTGTCCAACGTTGTCCCACGGTGTCCAACGATGTCCAACGGTGTCCCACGTTGTCCCACGTTGTCCCACGTTGTCCCACGTTGTCCCACGTTGTCCCACGTTGTCCCACGTTGTCCCACGTTGTCCCACGTTGTCCCATGTTGTCCAACGATGTCCAACGGTGTCCCACGTTGTCCCACGTTGTCCCACGTTGTCCCACGTTGTCCCACGTTGTCCCACGTTGTCCCACGTTGTCCCACGTTGTCCCACGTTGTCCCACGTTGTCCCACGTTGTCCCACGTTGTCCCACGTTGTCCCACGTGGTCCCACGTTGTCCCACGTTGTCCCACGGTGTCCAACGATGTCCAACGGTGTCCCACGTTGTCCAACGGTGTCCCACGTTGTCCCACGTTGTCCCACGTTGTCCCACGTTGTCCCACGTTGTCCCACGTTGTCCCACGTTGTCCCACGTTGTCCCACGTTGTCCCACGTTGTCCCACGGTGTCCAACGATGTCCAACGGTGTCCAACGGTGTCCCACGGTGTCCAACGGTGTCCCACGTTGTCCCACGTTGTCCCAAGTTGTCCCACGTTGTCCCACGTTGTCCCACGTTGTCCCACGTTGTCCCACGTTGTCCTACGTTGTCCCACGTTGTCCCACGGTGTCCAACGATGTCCAACGGTGTCCAACGGTGTCCCACGGTGTCCAACGGTGTCCCACGTTGTCCCACGTTGTCCCACGTTGTCCCACGTTGTCCCACGTTGTCCCACGTTGTCCCACGTTGTCCCACGTTGTCCCACGTTGTCCCACGTTGTCCCACGTTGTCCCACGGTGTCCAACGATGTCCAACGATGTCCAACGTTGTCCCACGTTGTCCCACGTTGTCCCACGTTGTCCCACGTTGTCCCACGTTGTCCCACGTGGTCCCACGTTGTCCCACGTTGTCCCACGGTGTCCAACGATGTCCCACGGTGTCCCACGTTGTCCAACGGTGTCCCACGTTGTCCCACGTTGTCCCACGTTGTCCCACGTTGTCCCACGATGTCCCACGTTGTCCCACGTTGTCCCACGTTGTCCCACGTTGTCCCACGTTGTCCCACGTTGTCCCACGTTGTCCCACGTTGTCCCACGTTGTCCCACGGTGTCCAACGGTGTCCAACGATGTCCAACGGTGTCCAATGGTGTCCCACGATGTCCACCGATGTCCAACGGTGTCCAACGGTGTCCAACGGTGTCCAACGGTGTCCCACGTTGACCCACGTTGTCCCACGGTGTCCAACGGTGTCCAACGGTGTCCCACGTTGTCCCACGGTGTCCAACGGTGTCCAACGATGTCCAACGGTGTCCAACGGTGTCCCACGATGTCCACCGATGTCCAACGGTGTCCCACGTTGTCCAACGTTGTCCCACGGTGTCCAACGATGTCCAACGGTGTCCCACGTTGTCCCACGTTGTCCCACGTTGTCCCACGTTGTCCCACGTTGTCCCACGTTGTCCCACGTTGTCCCACGTTGTCCCACGGTGTCCAACGGTGTCCAACGATGTCCAACGGTGTCCAACGGTGTCCCACGATGTCCACCGATGTCCAACGGTGTCCAACGGTGTCCAACGGTGTCCAACGGTGTCCAACTATGTCCCACGTTGTCCCACGTTGTCCCACGGTGTCCAGCGATGTCCAACGGTGTCCCACGATGTCCAACGATGTCCAACGATGTCCAACGGTGTCCAACGGTGTCCCACGTTGTCCCACGTTGTCCCACGTTGTCCCACGGTGTCCAACGATGTCCAACGGTGTCCCACGTTGTCCAACGGTGTCCCACGTTGTCCCACGTTGTCCCACGTTGTCCCACGTTGTCCCACGTTGTCCCACGGTGTCCAACAATGTCCAACGATGTCCAACGGTGTCCCACGATGTCCAACGATGTCCAACGATGTCCAACGGTGTCCAACGGTGTCCCACGTTGTCCCACGTTGTCCCGCGTTGTCCTACGGTGTCCAACGATGTCCAACGGTGTCCCACGTTGTCCCACGTTGTCCCACGATGTCCAACGGTGTCCAACGGTGTCCCACGGTGTCCAACGGTGTCCCACGTTGTCCCACGTTGTCCCACGTTGTCCCACGTTGTCCCACGTTGTCCCATGTTGTCCAACGATGTCCAACGGTGTCCAACGGTGTCCCACGTTGTCCCACGTTGTCCCACGTTGTCCTACGTTGTCCCACGTTGTCCCACGGTGTCCAACGATGTCCAACGGTGTCCCACGTTGTCCAACGGTGTCCCACGTTGTCCCACGTTGTCCCACGTTGTCCCACGTTGTCCCACGGTGTCCAACGGTGTCCAACGATGTCCCACGTTGTCCCACGTTGTTCCACGTTGTCCCACGTTGTCCCACGATGTCCCACGTTGTCCCACGTTGTCCCACGTTGTCCCACGTTGTCCCACGTTGTCCCACGTTGTCCCACGTTGTCCCACGTTGTCCCACGTTGTCCCACGTTGTCCGACGTTGTCCCACGTTGTCCCACGTTGTCCCACGTTGTCCCACGTTGTCCCACGGTGTCCAGCGATGTCCAACGGTGTCCCACGATGTCCAACGATGTCCAACGATGTCCAACGGTGTCCAACGGTGTCCCACGTTGTCCCACGTTGTCCCACGTTGTCCCACGGTGTCCAACGATGTCCAACGGTGTCCAACGGTGTCCCACGGTGTCCAACGGTGTCCCACGTTGTCCCACGTTGTCCCACGTTGTCCCACGTTGTCCCACGTTGTCCTACGTTGTCCCACGTTGTCCCACGGTGTCCAACGATGTCCAACGGTGTCCAGCGATGTCCAACGGTGTCCCACGATGTCCAACGATGTCCAACGATGTCCAACGGTGTCCAACGGTGTCCCACGTTGTCCCACGTTGTCCCACGTTGTCCCACGGTGTCCAACGATGTCCAACGGTGTCCCACGTTGTCCAACGGTGTCCCACGTTGTCCCACGTTGTCCCACGTTGTCCCACGTTGTCCCACGTTGTCCCACGATATCCCACGTTGTCCCACGTTGTCCCACGTTGTCCCACGTTGTCCCACGTTGTCCGACGTTGTCCCACGTTGTCCCACGTTGTCCCACGGTGTCCAACGATGTCCAACGGTGTCCAACGGTGTCCCACGGTGTCCAACGGTGTCCCACGTTGTCCCACGTTGTCCCACGTTGTCCCACGTTGTCCCACGTTGTCCCATGTTGTCCAACGATGTCCAACGGTGTCCAACGGTGTCCCACGTTGTCCCACGTTGTCCCACGTTGTCCTACGTTGTCCCACGTTGTCCCACGGTGTCCAACGATGTCCAACGGTGTCCAGCGATGTCCAACGGTGTCCCACGATGTCCAACGATGTCCAACGATGTCCAACGGTGTCCAACGGTGTCCCACGTTGTCCCACGTTGTCCCACGTTGTCCCACGGTGTCCAACGATGTCCAACGGTGTCCCACGTTGTCCAACGGTGTCCCACGTTGTCCCACGTTGTCCCACGTTGTCCCACGTTGTCCCACGTTGTCCCACGATGTCCCACGTTGTCCCACGTTGTCCCACGTTGTCCCACGTTGTCCCACGTTGTCCCACGTTGTCCCACGTTGTCCCACGTTGTCCCACGGTGTCCAACGATGTCCAACGGTGTCCAACGGTGTCCCACGGTGTCCAACGGTGTCCCACGTTGTCCCACGTTGTCCCACGTTGTCCCACGTTGTCCCACGTTGTCCCACGTTGTCCAACGATGTCCAACGGTGTCCCACGTTGTCCCACGTTGTCCCACGTTGTCCCACGTTGTCCCACGTTGTCCCACGTTGTCCCACGTTGTCCCACGTTGTCCCACGTTGTCCCACGTTGTCCCACGTTGTCCCACGTTGTCCCACGTTGTCCCACGTTGTCCCACGTTGTCCCACGGTGTCCAACGATGTCCAACGATGTCCAACGTTGTCCCACGTTGTCCCACGTTGTCCCACGTTGTCCCACGTTGTCCCACGTTGTCCCACGTGGTCCCACGTTGTCCCACGTTGTCCCACGGTGTCCAACGATGTCCCACGGTGTCCCACGTTGTCCAACGGTGTCCCACGTTGTCCCACGTTGTCCCACGTTGTCCCACGTTGTCCCACGATGTCCCACGTTGTCCCACGTTGTCCCATGTTGTCCAACGATGTCCAACGGTGTCCAACGGTGTCCCACGTTGTCCCACGTTGTCCCACGTTGTCCCACGGTGTCCAACGATGTCCAACGGTGTCCAACGGTGTCCCACGGTGTCCAACGGTGTCCCACGTTGTCCCACGTTGTCCCACGTTGTCCCACGTTGTCCCACGTTGTCCCACGTTGTCCAACGATGTCCAACGGTGTCCCACGTTGTCCCACGGTGTCCAACGATGTCCAACGGTGTCCCACGTTGTCCAACGGTGTCCCACGTTGTCCCACGTTGTTCCACGTTGTCCCACGTTGTCCCACGATGTCCCACGTTGTCCCACGTTGTCCCACGTTGTCCCACGTTGTCCCACGTTGTCCCACGTTGTCCCACGTTGTCCCACGTTGTCCCACGTTGTCCCACGTTGTCCCACGTTGTCCCACGGTGTCCAACGATGTCCAACGGTGTCCAACGGTGTCCCACGGTGTCCAACGGTGTCCCACGTTGTCCCACGTTGTCCCACGTTGTCCCACGTTGTCCCACGTTGTCCCACGTTGTCCCACGTTGTCCAACGGTGTCCAACGGTGTCCAACGGTGTCCCACGTTGTCCCACGTTGTCCCACGGTGTCCAACGGTGTCCAACGGTGTCCCACGTTGTCCCACGGTGTCCAACGGTGTCCAACGATGTCCAACGGTGTCCAACGGTGTCCCACGATGTCCACCGATGTCCAACGGTGTCCCACGTTGTCCAACGTTGTCCCACGGTGTCCAACGATGTCCAACGGTGTCCCACGTTGTCCCACGTTGTCCCACGTTGTCCCACGTTGTCCCACGTTGTCCCACGTTGTCCCACGTTGTCCCACGTTGTCCCACGTTGTCCCACGTTGTCCAACGATGTCCAACGGTGTCCCACGTTGTCCCACGTTGTCCCACGTTGTCCCACGTTGTCCCACGTTGTCCCACGTTGTCCCACGTTGTCCCACGTTGTCCCACGTTGTCCCACGTTGTCCCACGGTGTCCAACGGTGTCCAACGGTGTCCCACGTTGTCCCACGGTGTCCAACGGTGTCCAACGATGTCCAACGGTGTCCAACGGTGTCCCACGATGTCCACCGATGTCCAACGGTGTCCCACGTTGTCCAACGTTGTCCCACGGTGTCCAACGATGTCCAACGGTGTCCCACGTTGTCCCACGTTGTCCCACGTTGTCCCACGTTGTCCCACGTTGTCCCACGTTGTCCCACGTTGTCCCACGTTGTCCCACGTTGTCCCATGTTGTCCAACGATGTCCAACGGTGTCCCACGTTGTCCCACGTTGTCCCACGTTGTCCCACGTTGTCCCACGTTGTCCCACGTTGTCCCACGTTGTCCCACGTTGTCCCACGTTGTCCCACGTTGTCCCACGTTGTCCCACGTTGTCCCACGTTGTCCCACGTGGTCCCACGTTGTCCCACGTTGTCCCACGGTGTCCAACGATGTCCAACGGTGTCCCACGTTGTCCAACGGTGTCCCACGTTGTCCCACGTTGTCCCACGTTGTCCCACGTTGTCCCACGATGTCCCACGTTGTCCCACGTTGTCCCACGTTGTCCCACGTTGTCCCACGTTGTCCCACGTTGTCCCACGTTGTCCCACGTTGTCCCACGTTGTCCCACGTTGTCCCACGTTGTCCCACGTTGTCCCACGGTGTCCAACGATGTCCAACGGTGTCCAACGGTGTCCCACGGTGTCCAACGGTGTCCCACGTTGTCCCACGTTGTCCCAAGTTGTCCCACGTTGTCCCACGTTGTCCCACGTTGTCCCACGTTGTCCCAAGTTGTCCCACGTTGTCCCACGTTGTCCCACGTTGTCCCACGTTGTCCCACGTTGTCCCACGGTGTCCCACGTTGTCCCACGTTGTCCCACGTTGTCCCACGGTGTCCAACGGTGTCCAACGATGTCCAACGGTGTCCAACGGTGTCCCACGATGTCCACCGATGTCCAACGGTGTCCAACGGTGTCCAACGGTGTCCAACGGTGTCCCACGTTGTTCCACGTTGTCCCACGTTGTCCCACGATGTCCCACGTTGTCCCACGTTGTCCCACGTTGTCCCACGTTGTCCCACGTTGTCCCACGTTGTCCCACGTTGTCCCACATTGTCCCACGTTGTCCCACGTTGTCCCACGTTGTCCCACGTTGTCCTACGTTGTCCCACGTTGTCCCACGGTGTCCAACGATGTCCAACGGTGTCCAGCGATGTCCAACGGTGTCCCACGATGTCCAACGATGTCCAACGATGTCCAACGGTGTCCAACGGTGTCCCACGTTGTCCCACGTTGTCCCACGTTGTCCCACGGTGTCCAACGATGTCCAACGGTGTCCAACGGTGTCCCACGGTGTCCAACGGTGTCCCACGTTGTCCCACGTTGTCCCACGTTGTCCCACGTTGTCCCACGTTGTCCTACGTTGTCCCACGTTGTCCCACGGTGTCCAACGATGTCCAACGGTGTCCAGCGATGTCCAACGGTGTCCCACGATGTCCAACGATGTCCAACGATGTCCAACGGTGTCCAACGGTGTCCCACGTTGTCCCACGTTGTCCCACGTTGTCCCACGGTGTCCAACGATGTCCAACGGTGTCCCACGTTGTCCAACGGTGTCCCACGTTGTCCCACGTTGTCCCACGTTGTCCCACGTTGTCCCACGTTGTCCCACGATATCCCACGTTGTCCCACGTTGTCCCACGTTGTCCCACGTTGTCCCACGTTGTCCCACGTTGTCCCACGTTGTCCCACGTTGTCCCACGGTGTCCAACGATGTCCAACGGTGTCCAACGGTGTCCCACGGTGTCCAACGGTGTCCCACGTTGTTCCACGTTGTCCCAAGTTGTCCCACGTTGTCCCACGTTGTCCCACGTTGTCCCACGTTGTCCCACGTTGTCCCACGTTGTCCCACGTTGTCCCACGGTGTCCAACGATGTCCAACGGTGTCCAACGGTGTCCCACGGTGTCCAACGGTGTCCCACGTTGTCCCACGTTGTCCCACGTTGTCCCACGTTGTCCCACGTTGTCCCATGTTGTCCAACGATGTCCAACGGTGTCCAACGGTGTCCCACGTTGTCCCACGTTGTCCCACGTTGTCCTACGTTGTCCCACGTTGTCCCACGGTGTCCAACGATGTCCCACGGTGTCCCGCGATGTCCAACGGTGTCCCACGATGTCCAACGATGTCCAACGATGTCCAACGGTGTCCAACGGTGTCCCACGTTGTCCCACGTTGTCCCACGTTGTCCCACGGTGTCCAACGATGTCCAACGGTGTCCCACGTTGTCCAACGGTGTCCCACGTTGTCCCACGTTGTCCCACGTTGTCCCACGTTGTCCCACGTTGTCCCACGATGTCCCACGTTGTCCCACGTTGTCCCACGTTGTCCCACGTTGTCCCACGTTGTCCCACGTTGTCCCACGTTGTCCCACGTTGTCCCACGGTGTCCAACGATGTCCAACGGTGTCCAACGGTGTCCCACGGTGTCCAACGGTGTCCCACGTTGTCCCACGTTGTCCCACGTTGTCCCACGTTGTCCCACGTTGTCCCACGTTGTCCAACGATGTCCAACGGTGTCCCACGTTGTCCCACGTTGTCCCACGTTGTCCCACGTTGTCCCACGTTGTCCCACGTTGTCCCACGTTGTCCCACGTTGTCCCACGTTGTCCCACGTTGTCCCACGTTGTCCCACGTTGTCCCACGTTGTCCCACGTTGTCCCACGTTGTCCCACGGTGTCCAACGATGTCCAACGATGTCCAACGTTGTCCCACGTTGTCCCACGTTGTCCCACGTTGTCCCACGTTGTCCCACGTTGTCCCACGTGGTCCCACGTTGTCCCACGTTGTCCCACGGTGTCCAACGATGTCCCACGGTGTCCCACGTTGTCCAACGGTGTCCCACGTTGTCCCACGTTGTCCCACGTTGTCCCACGTTGTCCCACGATGTCCCACGTTGTCCCACGTTGTCCCACGTTGTCCCACGTTGTCCCACGTTGTCCCACGTTGTCCCACGTTGTCCCACGTTGTCCCATGTTGTCCAACGATGTCCATTTGTCCCACGTTGTCCCACGTTGTCCCACGTTGTCCCACGTTGTCCCACGTTGTCCCACGTTGTCCCACGTTGTCCCACGTTGTCCCACGTTGTCCCACGTTGTCCCACGTTGTCCCACGTTGTCCCACGTTGTCCCACGTGGTCCCACGTTGTCCCACGTTGTCCCACGGTGTCCAACGATGTCCAACGGTGTCCCACGTTGTCCAACGGTGTCCCACGTTGTCCCACGTTGTTCCACGTTGTCCCACGTTGTCCCACGTTGTCCCACGTTGTCCCACGTTGTCCCACGTTGTCCCACGTTGTCCCACGTTGTCCCACGTTGTCCCACGTTGTCCCACGTTGTCCCACGTTGTCCCACGTTGTCCCACGTTGTCCCACGGTGTCCAACGATGTCCAACGGTGTCCAACGGTGTCCCACGGTGTCCAACGGTGTCCCACGTTGTCCCACGTTGTCCCACGTTGTCCCACGTTGTCCCACGTTGTCCCACGTTGTCCCACGTTGTCCAACGGTGTCCAACGGTGTCCAACGGTGTCCCACGTTGTCCCACGTTTTCCCACGGTGTCCAACGGTGTCCAACGGTGTCCCACGTTGTCCCACGGTGTCCAACGGTGTCCAACGATGTCCAACGGTGTCCAACGGTGTCCCACGATGTCCACCGATGTCCAACGGTGTCCCACGTTGTCCCACGTTGTCCCACGTTGTCCCACGTTGTCCCACGTTGTCCCACGTTGTCCCACGTTGTCCCACGTTGTCCCACGTTGTCCCACGTTGTCCCACGTTGTCCCACGTTGTCCCACGTTGTCCCACGTGGTCCCACGTTGTCCCACGTTGTCCCACGGTGTCCAACGATGTCCAACGGTGTCCCACGTTGTC
The DNA here is from genome assembly GCF_910591885.1 of Bombus terrestris. Taxonomy (NCBI): domain Eukaryota; kingdom Metazoa; phylum Arthropoda; class Insecta; order Hymenoptera; family Apidae; genus Bombus; species Bombus terrestris. The sequence continues at coordinate 105,149 of NW_025963614.1, read as the reverse complement.
CAACGGTGTCCCACGTTGTCCCACGTTGTCCCACGTTGTCCCACGTTGTCCCACGATGTCCCACGTTGTCCCACGTTGTCCCACGTTGTCCCACGTTGTCCCACGTTGTCCCACGTTGTCCCACGTTGTCCCACGTTGTCCCACGTTGTCCCACGTTGTCCCACGTTGTCCCACGTTGTCCCACGGTGTCCAACGATGTCCAACGGTGTCCAACGGTGTCCCACGGTGTCCAACGGTGTCCCACGTTGTCCCACGTTGTCCCAAGTTGTCCCACGTTGTCCCACGTTGTCCCACGTTGTCCCACGTTGTCCCAAGTTGTCCCACGTTGTCCCACGTTGTCCCACGTTGTCCCACGTTGTCCCACGTTGTCCCACGTTGTCCCACGTTGTCCCACGTTGTCCCACGTTGTCCCACGGTGTCCAGCGATGTCCAACGATGTCCAACGTTGTCCCACGTTGTCCCACGTTGTCCCACGTTGTCCCACGTTGTCCCACGTGGTCCCACGTTGTCCCACGTTGTCCCACGGTGTCCAACGATGTCCCACGGTGTCCCACGTTGTCCAACGGTGTCCCACGTTGTCCCACGTTGTCCCACGTTGTCCCACGTTGTCCCACGATGTCCCACGTTGTCCCACGTTGTCCCACGTTGTCCCACGTTGTCCCACGTTGTCCCACGTTGTCCCACGTTGTCCCACGTTGTCCCACGTTGTCCCACGTTGTCCCACGGTGTCCAACGGTGTCCAACGATGTCCAACGGTGTCCAACGGTGTCCCACGATGTCCACCGATGTCCAACGGTGTCCAACGGTGTCCAACGGTGTCCAACGGTGTCCCACGTTGTCCCACGTTGTCCCACGGTGTCCAACGGTGTCCAACGGTGTCCCACGTTGTCCCACGGTGTCCAACGGTGTCCAACGATGTCCAACGGTGTCCAACGGTGTCCCACGATGTCCACCGATGTCCAACGGTGTCCCACGTTGTCCAACGTTGTCCCACGGTGTCCAACGGTGTCCAACTATGTCCCACGTTGTCCCACGTTGTCCCACGGTGTCCAACGATGTCCAACGGTGTCCCACGATGTCCAACGATGTCCAACGATGTCCAACGGTGTCCAACGGTGTCCCACGTTGTCCCACGTTGTCCCACGTTGTCCCACGGTGTCCAACGATGTCCAACGGTGTCCCACGTTGTCCAACGGTGTCCCACGTTGTCCCACGTTGTCCCACGTTGTCCCACGTTGTCCCACGTTGTCCCACGGTGTCCAACGATGTCCAACGATGTCCAACGGTGTCCCACGATGTCCAACGATGTCCAACGATGTCCAACGGTGTCCAACGGTGTCCCACGTTGTCCCACGTTGTCCCGCGTTGTCCTACGGTGTCCAACGATGTCCAACGGTGTCCCACGTTGTCCCACGTTGTCCCACGATGTCCAACGGTGTCCAACGGTGTCCCACGGTGTCCAACGGTGTCCCACGTTGTCCCACGTTGTCCCACGTTGTCCTACGTTGTCCCACGTTGTCCCACGGTGTCCAACGATGTCCAACGGTGTCCCACGTTGTCCAACGGTGTCCCACGTTGTCCCACGTTGTCCCACGTTGTCCCACGTTGTCCCACGTTGTCCCACGTTGTCCCACGGTGTCCAACGGTGTCCAACGATGTCCCACGTTGTCCCACGTTGTCCCACGTTGTCCCACGTTGTCCCACGTTGTCCCACGTTGTCCCACGTTGTCCCACGTTGTCCCACGTTGTCCCACGTTGTCCCACGTGGTCCCACGTTGTCCCACGTTGTCCCACGGTGTCCAACGATGTCCAACGGTGTCCCACGTTGTCCAACGTTGTCCCACGTTGTCCCACGTTGTCCCACGTTGTCCCACGTTGTCCCACGATGTCCCACGTTGTCCCACGTTGTCCCACGTTGTCCCACGTTGTCCCACGTTGTCCCACGTTGTCCCACGTTGTCCCACGTTGTCCCACGTTGTCCCACGTTGTCCCACGTTGTCCCACGTTGTCCCACGGTGTCCAACGATGTCCAACGGTGTCCAACGGTGTCCCACGGTGTCCAACGGTGTCCCACGTTGTCCCACGTTGTCCCAAGTTGTCCCACGTTGTCCCACGTTGTCCCACGTTGTCCCACGTTGTCCCAAGTTGTCCCACGTTGTCCCACGTTGTCCCACGTTGTCCCACGTTGTCCCACGTTGTCCCACGGTGTCCCACGTTGTCCCACGTTGTCCCACGTTGTCCCACGGTGTCCAACGGTGTCCAACGATGTCCAACGGTGTCCAACGGTGTCCCACGATGTCCACCGATGTCCAACGGTGTCCAACGGTGTCCAACGGTGTCCAACGGTGTCCCACGTTGTTCCACGTTGTCCCACGTTGTCCCACGATGTCCCACGTTGTCCCACGTTGTCCCACGTTGTCCCACGTTGTCCCACGTTGTCCCACGTTGTCCCACGTTGTCCCACATTGTCCCACGTTGTCCCACGTTGTCCCACGTTGTCCCACGTTGTCCTACGTTGTCCCACGTTGTCCCACGGTGTCCAACGATGTCCAACGGTGTCCAGCGATGTCCAACGGTGTCCCACGATGTCCAACGATGTCCAACGATGTCCAACGGTGTCCAACGGTGTCCCACGTTGTCCCACGTTGTCCCACGTTGTCCCACGGTGTCCAACGATGTCCAACGGTGTCCAACGGTGTCCCACGGTGTCCAACGGTGTCCCACGTTGTCCCACGTTGTCCCACGTTGTCCCACGTTGTCCCACGTTGTCCTACGTTGTCCCACGTTGTCCCACGGTGTCCAACGATGTCCAACGGTGTCCAGCGATGTCCAACGGTGTCCCACGATGTCCAACGATGTCCAACGATGTCCAACGGTGTCCAACGGTGTCCCACGTTGTCCCACGTTGTCCCACGTTGTCCCACGGTGTCCAACGATGTCCAACGGTGTCCCACGTTGTCCAACGGTGTCCCACGTTGTCCCACGTTGTCCCACGTTGTCCCACGTTGTCCCACGTTGTCCCACGATATCCCACGTTGTCCCACGTTGTCCCACGTTGTCCCACGTTGTCCCACGTTGTCCCACGTTGTCCCACGTTGTCCCACGTTGTCCCACGGTGTCCAACGATGTCCAACGGTGTCCAACGGTGTCCCACGGTGTCCAACGGTGTCCCACGTTGTTCCACGTTGTCCCAAGTTGTCCCACGTTGTCCCACGTTGTCCCACGTTGTCCCACGTTGTCCCACGTTGTCCCACGTTGTCCCACGTTGTCCCACGGTGTCCAACGATGTCCAACGGTGTCCAACGGTGTCCCACGGTGTCCAACGGTGTCCCACGTTGTCCCACGTTGTCCCACGTTGTCCCACGTTGTCCCACGTTGTCCCATGTTGTCCAACGATGTCCAACGGTGTCCAACGGTGTCCCACGTTGTCCCACGTTGTCCCACGTTGTCCTACGTTGTCCCACGTTGTCCCACGGTGTCCAACGATGTCCAACGGTGTCCAGCGATGTCCAACGGTGTCCCACGATGTCCAACGATGTCCAACGATGTCCAACGGTGTCCAACGGTGTCCCACGTTGTCCCACGTTGTCCCACGTTGTCCCACGGTGTCCAACGATGTCCAACGGTGTCCCACGTTGTCCAACGGTGTCCCACGTTGTCCCACGTTGTCCCACGTTGTCCCACGTTGTCCCACGTTGTCCCACGATGTCCCACGTTGTCCCACGTTGTCCCACGTTGTCCCACGTTGTCCCACGTTGTCCCACGTTGTCCCACGTTGTCCCACGTTGTCCCACGGTGTCCAACGATGTCCAACGGTGTCCAACGGTGTCCCACGGTGTCCAACGGTGTCCCACGTTGTCCCACGTTGTCCCACGTTGTCCCACGTTGTCCCACGTTGTCCCACGTTGTCCAACGATGTCCAACGGTGTCCCACGTTGTCCCACGTTGTCCCACGTTGTCCCACGTTGTCCCACGTTGTCCCACGTTGTCCCACGTTGTCCCACGTTGTCCCACGTTGTCCCACGTTGTCCCACGTTGTCCCACGTTGTCCCACGTTGTCCCACGTTGTCCCACGTTGTCCCACGGTGTCCAACGATGTCCAACGATGTCCAACGTTGTCCCACGTTGTCCCACGTTGTCCCACGTTGTCCCACGTTGTCCCACGTTGTCCCACGTTGTCCCACGTTGTCCCACGTTGTCCCACGGTGTCCAACGATGTCCCACGGTGTCCCACGTTGTCCAACGGTGTCCCACGTTGTCCCACGTTGTCCCACGTTGTCCCACGTTGTCCCACGATGTCCCACGTTGTCCCACGTTGTCCCACGTTGTCCCACGTTGTCCCACGTTGTCCCACGTTGTCCCACGTTGTCCCACGTTGTCCCATGTTGTCCAACGATGTCCATTTGTCCCACGTTGTCCCACGTTGTCCCACGTTGTCCCACGTTGTCCCACGTTGTCCCACGTTGTCCCACGTTGTCCCACGTTGTCCCACGTTGTCCCACGTTGTCCCACGTTGTCCCACGTTGTCCCACGTTGTCCCACGTGGTCCCACGTTGTCCCACGTTGTCCCACGGTGTCCAACGATGTCCAACGGTGTCCCACGTTGTCCAACGGTGTCCCACGTTGTCCCACGTTGTTCCACGTTGTCCCACGTTGTCCCACGATGTCCCACGTTGTCCCACGTTGTCCCACGTTGTCCCACGTTGTCCCACGTTGTCCCACGTTGTCCCACGTTGTCCCACGTTGTCCCACGTTGTCCCACGTTGTCCCACGTTGTCCCACGGTGTCCAACGATGTCCAACGGTGTCCAACGGTGTCCCACGGTGTCCAACGGTGTCCCACGTTGTCCCACGTTGTCCCACGTTGTCCCACGTTGTCCCACGTTGTCCCACGTTGTCCCACGTTGTCCAACGGTGTCCAACGGTGTCCAACGGTGTCCCACGTTGTCCCACGTTGTCCCACGGTGTCCAACGGTGTCCAACGGTGTCCCACGTTGTCCCACGGTGTCCAACGGTGTCCAACGATGTCCAACGGTGTCCAACGGTGTCCCACGATGTCCACCGATGTCCAACGGTGTCCCACGTTGTCCCACGTTGTCCCACGTTGTCCCACGTTGTCCCACGTTGTCCCACGTTGTCCCACGTTGTCCCACGTTGTCCCACGTTGTCCCACGTTGTCCCACGTTGTCCCACGTTGTCCCACGTTGTCCCACGTGGTCCCACGTTGTCCCACGTTGTCCCACGGTGTCCAACGATGTCCAACGGTGTCCCACGTTGTCCAACGGTGTCCCACGTTGTCCCACGTTGTCCCACGTTGTCCCACGTTGTCCCACGATGTCCCACGTTGTCCCACGTTGTCCCACGTTGTCCCACGTTGTCCCACGTTGTCCCACGTTGTCCCACGTTGTCCCACGTTGTCCCACGTTGTCCCACGTTGTCCCACGTTGTCCCACGTTGTCCCACGGTGTCCAACGATGTCCAACGGTGTCCAACGGTGTCCCACGGTGTCCAACGGTGTCCCACGTTGTCCCACGTTGTCCCAAGTTGTCCCACGTTGTCCCACGTTGTCCCACGTTGTCCCACGTTGTCCCAAGTTGTCCCACGTTGTCCCACGTTGTCCCACGTTGTCCCACGTTGTCCCACGTTGTCCCACGTTGTCCCACGTTGTCCCACGTTGTCCCACGTTGTCCCACGGTGTCCAGCGATGTCCAACGATGTCCAACGTTGTCCCACGTTGTCCCACGTTGTCCCACGTTGTCCCACGTTGTCCCACGTGGTCCCACGTTGTCCCACGTTGTCCCACGGTGTCCAACGATGTCCCACGGTGTCCCACGTTGTCCAACGGTGTCCCACGTTGTCCCACGTTGTCCCACGTTGTCCCACGTTGTCCCACGATGTCCCACGTTGTCCCACGTTGTCCCACGTTGTCCCACGTTGTCCCACGTTGTCCCACGTTGTCCCACGTTGTCCCACGTTGTCCCACGTTGTCCCACGTTGTCCCACGGTGTCCAACGGTGTCCAACGATGTCCAACGGTGTCCAACGGTGTCCCACGATGTCCACCGATGTCCAACGGTGTCCAACGGTGTCCAACGGTGTCCAACGGTGTCCCACGTTGTCCCACGTTGTCCCACGGTGTCCAACGGTGTCCAACGGTGTCCCACGTTGTCCCACGGTGTCCAACGGTGTCCAACGATGTCCCACGGTGTCCAACGGTGTCCCACGATGTCCAACGATGTCCAACGGTGTCCCACGTTGTCCAACGTTGTCCCACGGTGTCCAACGGTGTCCAACTATGTCCCACGTTGTCCCACGTTGTCCCACGGTGTCCAGCGATGTCCAACGGTGTCCCACGATGTCCAACGATGTCCAACGATGTCCAACGGTGTCCAACGGTGTCCCACGTTGTCCCACGTTGTCCCACGTTGTCCCACGGTGTCCAACGATGTCCAACGGTGTCCCACGTTGTCCAACGGTGTCCCACGTTGTCCCACGTTGTCCCACGTTGTCCCACGTTGTCCCACGTTGTCCCACGGTGTCCAACGATGTCCAACGATGTCCAACGGTGTCCCACGATGTCCAACGATGTCCAACGATGTCCAACGGTGTCCAACGGTGTCCCACGTTGTCCCACGTTGTCCCGCGTTGTCCTACGGTGTCCAACGATGTCCAACGGTGTCCCACGTTGTCCCACGTTGTCCCACGATGTCCAACGGTGTCCAACGGTGTCCCACGGTGTCCAACGGTGTCCCACGTTGTCCCACGTTGTCCCACGTTGTCCTACGTTGTCCCACGTTGTCCCACGGTGTCCAACGATGTCCAACGGTGTCCCACGTTGTCCCACGGTGTCCCACGTTGTCCCACGTTGTCCCACGTTGTCCCACGTTGTCCCACGTTGTCCCACGTTGTCCCACGGTGTCCAACGGTGTCCAACGATGTCCCACGTTGTCCCACGTTGTTCCACGTTGTCCCACGTTGTCCCACGATGTCCCACGTTGTCCCACGTTGTCCCACGTTGTCCCACGTTGTCCCACGTTGTCCCACGTTGTCCCACGTTGTCCCACATTGTCCCACGTTGTCCCACGTTGTCCGACGTTGTCCCACGTTGTCCCACGTTGTCCCACGTTGTCCCACGTTGTCCCACGGTGTCCAGCGATGTCCAACGGTGTCCCACGATGTCCAACGATGTCCAACGATGTCCAACGGTGTCCAACGGTGTCCCACGTTGTCCCACGTTGTCCCACGTTGTCCCACGGTGTCCAACGATGTCCAACGGTGTCCAACGGTGTCCCACGGTGTCCAACGGTGTCCCACGTTGTCCCACGTTGTCCCACGTTGTCCCACGTTGTCCCATGTTGTCCAACGATGTCCAACGGTGTCCCACGTTGTCCCACGTTGTCCCACGTTGTCCCACGATGTCCCACGTTGTCCCACGTTGTCCCACGTTGTCCCAAGTTGTCCCACGTTGTCCCACGTTGTCCCACGTTGTCCCACGTTGTCCCACGTTGTCCCACGTTGTCCCACGTTGTCCCACGGTGTCCAACGATGTCCAACGGTGTCCAACGGTGTCCCACGGTGTCCAACGGTGTCCCACGTTGTCCCACGTTGTCCCACGTTGTCCCACGTTGTCCCACGTTGTCCCATGTTGTCCAACGATGTCCAACGGTGTCCAGCGATGTCCAACGGTGTCCCACGATGTCCAACGATGTCCAACGATGTCCAACGGTGTCCAACGGTGTCCCACGTTGTCCCACGTTGTCCCACGTTGTCCCACGGTGTCCAACGATGTCCAACGGTGTCCCACGTTGTCCAACGGTGTCCCACGTTGTCCCACGTTGTCCCACGTTGTCCCCCGTTGTCCCACGTTGTCCCACGATGTCCCACGTTGTCCCACGTTGTCCCACGTTGTCCCACGTTGTCCCACGTTGTCCCACGTTGTCCCACGTTGTCCCGCGTTGTCCCAAGGGTGTCCAACGATGTCCAACGGTGTCCAACGGTGTCCCACGGTGTCCAACGGTGTCCCACGTTGTTCCACGTTGTCCCAAGTTGTCCCACGTTGTCCCACGTTGTCCCACGTTGTCCCACGTTGTCCCACGTTGTCCCACGTTGTCCCACGTTGTCCCACGGTGTCCAACGATGTCCAACGGTGTCCAACGGTGTCCCACGGTGTCCAACGGTGTCCCACGTTGTCCCACGTTGTCCCACGTTGTCCCACGTTGTCCCACGTTGTCCCATGTTGTCCAACGATGTCCAACGGTGTCCAACGGTGTCCCACGTTGTCCCACGTTGTCCCACGTTGTCCTACGTTGTCCCACGTTGTCCCACGGTGTCCAACGATGTCCAACGGTGTCCAGCGATGTCCAACGGTGTCCCACGATGTCCAACGATGTCCAACGATGTCCAACGGTGTCCAACGGTGTCCCACGTTGTCCCACGTTGTCCCACGTTGTCCCACGGTGTCCAACGATGTCCAACGGTGTCCCACGTTGTCCAACGGTGTCCCACGTTGTCCCACGTTGTCCCACGTTGTCCCACGTTGTCCCACGTTGTCCCACGATGTCCCACGTTGTCCCACGTTGTCCCACGTTGTCCCACGTTGTCCCACGTTGTCCCACGTTGTCCCACGTTGTCCCACGTTGTCCCACGGTGTCCAACGATGTCCAACGGTGTCCAACGGTGTCCCACGGTGTCCAACGGTGTCCCACGTTGTCCCACGTTGTCCCACGTTGTCCCACGTTGTCCCACGTTGTCCCACGTTGTCCAACGATGTCCAACGGTGTCCCACGTTGTCCCACGTTGTCCCACGTTGTCCCACGTTGTCCCACGTTGTCCCACGTTGTCCCACGGTGTCCCACGTTGTCCCACGTTGTCCCACGTTGTCCCACGTTGTCCCACGTTGTCCCACGGTGTCCAACGATGTCCAACGATGTCCAACGGTGTCCCACGATGTCCAACGATGTCCAACGATGTCCAACGGTGTCCAACGGTGTCCAACGGTGTCCCACGTTGTCCCACGTTGTCCCGCGTTGTCCCACGGTGTCCAACGATGTCCAACGGTGTCCCACGTTGTCCAACGGTGTCCCACGTTGTCCCACGTTGTCCCACGTTGTCCCACGTTGTCCCACGATGTCCCACGTTGTCCCACGTTGTCCCACGTTGTCCCAAGTTGTCCCACGTTGTCCCACGTTGTCCCACGTTGTCCCACGTTGTCCCACGTTGTCCCACGTTGTCCCACGTTGTCCCACGGTGTCCAACGATGTCCAACGGTGTCCAACGGTGTCCCACGGTGTCCAACGGTGTCCCACGTTGTCCCACGTTGTCCCACGTTGTCCCACGTTGTCCCACGTTGTCCCATGTTGTCCAACGATGTCCAACGGTGTCCCACGTTGTCCCACGTTGTCCCACGTTGTCCCACGTTGTCCCACGTTGTCCCACGTTGTCCCACGTTGTCCCACGTTGTCCCAAGTTGTCCCACGTTGTCCCACGTTGTCCCACGTTGTCCCACGTTGTCCCACGGTGTCCAACGATGTCCAACGATGTCCAACGTTGTCCCACGTTGTCCCACGTTGTCCCACGTTGTCCCACGTTGTCCCACGTTGTCCCACGTGGTCCCACGTTGTCCCACGTTGTCCCACGGTGTCCAACGATGTCCCACGGTGTCCCACGTTGTCCAACGGTGTCCCACGTTGTCCCACGTTGTCCCAAGTTGTCCCACGTTGTCCCACGATGTCCCACGTTGTCCCACGTTGTCCCACGTTGTCCCACGTTGTCCCACGTTGTCCCACGTTGTCCCACGTTGTCCCACGTTGTCCCATGTTGTCCAACGATGTCCAACGGTGTCCCACGTTGTCCCACGTTGTCCCACGTTGTCCCACGTTGTCCCACGTTGTCCCACGTTGTCCCACGTTGTCCCACGTTGTCCCACGTTGTCCCACGTGGTCCCACGTTGTCCCACGTGGTCCCACGTTGTCCCACGTTGTCCCACGGTGTCCAACGATGTCCAACGGTGTCCCACGTTGTCCAACGGTGTCCCACGTTGTCCCACGTTGTCCCACGTTGTCCCACGTTGTCCCACGATGTCCCACGTTGTCCCACGTTGTCCCACGTTGTCCCACGTTGTCCCACGTTGTCCCACGTTGTCCCACGTTGTCCCACGTTGTCCCACGTTGTCCCACGTTGTCCCACGTTGTCCCACGTTGTCCCACGGTGTCCAACGATGTCCAACGGTGTCCAACGGTGTCCCACGGTGTCCAACGGTGTCCCACGTTGTCCCACGTTGTCCCACGTTGTCCCACGTTGTCCCACGTTGTCCCACGTTGTCCCACGTTGTCCAACGGTGTCCAACGGTGTCCAACGGTGTCCCACGTTGTCCCACGTTGTCCCACGGTGTCCAACGGTGTCCAACGGTGTCCCACGTTGTCCCACGGTGTCCAACGGTGTCCAACGATGTCCCACGATGTCCAACGATGTCCAACGATGTCCAACGGTGTCCAACGGTGTCCCACGTTGTCCCACGTTGTCCCGCGTTGTCCCACGGTGTCCAACGATGTCCAACGGTGTCCCACGTTGTCCAACGGTGTCCCACGTTGTCCCACGTTGTCCCACGTTGTCCCACGTTGTCCCACGATGTCCCACGTTGTCCCACGTTGTCCCACGTTGTCCCAAGTTGTCCCACGTTGTCCCACGTTGTCCCACGTTGTCCCACGTTGTCCCACGTTGTCCCACGTTGTCCCACGTTGTCCCACGGTGTCCAACAATGTCCAACGGTGTCCAACGGTGTCCCACGGTGTCCAACGGTGTCCCACGTTGTCCCACGTTGTCCCACGTTGTCCCACGTTGTCCCACGTTGTCCCATGTTGTCCAACGATGTCCAACGGTGTCCCACGTTGTCCCACGTTGTCCCACGTTGTCCCACGTTGTCCCACGTTGTCCCACGTTGTCCCACGTTGTCCCACGTTGTCCCAAGTTGTCCCACGTTGTCCCACGTTGTCCCACGTTGTCCCACGTTGTCCCACGGTGTCCAACGATGTCCAACGATGTCCAACGTTGTCCCACGTTGTCCCACGTTGTCCCACGTTGTCCCACGTTGTCCCACGTTGTCCCACGTGGTCCCACGTTGTCCCACGTTGTCCCACGGTGTCCCACGATGTCCCACGGTGTCCCACGTTGTCCAACGGTGTCCCACGTTGTCCCACGTTGTCCCACGTTGTCCCACGTTGTCCCACGCTGTCCCACGTTGTCCCACGTTGTCCCACGTTGTCCCACGTTGTCCCACGTTGTCCCACGTTGTCCCACGTTGTCCCACGTTGTCCCATGTTGTCCAACGATGTCCAACGGTGTCCCACGTTGTCCCACGTTGTCCCACGTTGTCCCACGTTGTCCCACGTTGTCCCACGTTGTCCCACGTTGTCCCACGTTGTCCCACGTTGTCCCACGTGGTCCCACGTTGTCCCACGTTGTCCCACGGTGTCCAACGATGTCCAACGGTGTCCCACGTTGTCCAACGGTGTCCCACGTTGTCCCACGTTGTCCCACGTTGTCCCACGTTGTCCCACGATGTCCCACGTTGTCCCACGTTGTCCCACGTTGTCCCACGTTGTCCCACGTTGTCCCACGTTGTCCCACGTTGTCCCACGTTGTCCCACGTTGTCCCACGTTGTCCCACGTTGTCCCACGGTGTCCAACGATGTCCAACGGTGTCCAACGGTGTCCCACGGTGTCCAACGGTGTCCCACGGTGTCCCACGTTGTCCCACGTTGTCCCACGTTGTCCCACGTTGTCCCACGTTGTCCCACGTTGTCCAACGGTGTCCAACGGTGTCCAACGGTGTCCCACGTTGTCCCACGTTGTCCCACGGTGTCCAACGGTGTCCAACGGTGTCCCACGTTGTCCCACGGTGTCCAGCGGTGTCCAACGATGTCCAACGGTGTCCAACGGTGTCCCACGATGTCCACCGATGTCCAACGGTGTCCCACGTTGTCCAACGTTGTCCCACGGTGTCCAACGATGTCCAACGGTGTCCCACGTTGTCCCACGTTGTCCCACGTTGTCCCACGTTGTCCCAAGTTGTCCCACGTTGTCCCACGTTGTCCCACGTTGTCCCATGTTGTCCAACGATGTCCAACGGTGTCCCACGTTGTCCCACGTTGTCCCACGTTGTCCCACGTTGTCCCACGTTGTCCCACGTTGTCCCACGTTGTCCCACGTTGTCCCACGTTGTCCCACGTTGTCCCACGTTGTCCCACGTTGTCCCACGTTGTCCCACGATGTCCCACGTTGTCCCACGTTGTCCCACGTTGTCCCACGTTGTCCCACGTTGTCCCACGTTGTCCCACGTTGTCCCATGTTGTCCAACGATGTCCAACGGTGTCCCACGTTGTCCCACGTTGTCCCACGTTGTCCCACGTTGTCCCACGTTGTCCCACGTTGTCCCACGTTGTCCCACGTTGTCCCACGTTGTCCCACGTTGTCCCACGTTGTCCCACGTTGTCCCACGTGGTCCCACGTTGTCCCACGTTGTCCCACGGTGTCCAACGATGTCCAACGGTGTCCCACGTTGTCCAACGGTGTCCCACGTTGTCCCACGTTGTCCCACGTTGTCCCACGGTGTCCAACGGTGTCCAACGATGTCCAACGATGTCCAACGGTGTCCAACGGTGTCCCACGGTGTCCAACGGTGTCCCACGTTGTCCCACGTTGTCCCACGTTGTCCCACGTTGTCCCACGTTGTCCCATGTTGTCCAACGATGTCCAACGGTGTCCCACGTTGTCCCACGTTGTCCCACGTTGTCCCACGTTGTCCCACGTTGTCCCACGTTGTCCCACGTTGTCCCACGTTGTCCCAAGTTGTCCCACGTTGTCCCACGTTGTCCCACGTTGTCCCACGTTGTCCCACGGTGTCCAACGATGTCCAACGATGTCCAACGTTGTCCCACGTTGTCCCACGTTGTCCCACGTTGTCCCACGTTGTCCCACGTTGTCCCACGTGGTCCCACGTTGTCCCACGTTGTCCCACGGTGTCCAACGATGTCCCACGGTGTCCCACGTTGTCCAACGGTGTCCCACGTTGTCCCACGTTGTCCCAAGTTGTCCCACGTTGTCCCACGATGTCCCACGTTGTCCCACGTTGTCCCACGTTGTCCCACGTTGTCCCACGTTGTCCCACGTTGTCCCACGTTGTCCCACGTTGTCCCATGTTGTCCAACGATGTCCAACGGTGTCCCACGTTGTCCCACGTTGTCCCACGTTGTCCCACGTTGTCCCACGTTGTCCCACGTTGTCCCACGTTGTCCCACGTTGTCCCACGTTGTCCCACGTGGTCCCACGTTGTCCCACGTGGTCCCACGTTGTCCCACGTTGTCCCACGGTGTCCAACGATGTCCAACGGTGTCCCACGTTGTCCAACGGTGTCCCACGTTGTCCCACGTTGTCCCACGTTGTCCCACGTTGTCCCACGATGTCCCACGTTGTCCCACGTTGTCCCACGTTGTCCCACGTTGTCCCACGTTGTCCCACGTTGTCCCACGTTGTCCCACGTTGTCCCACGTTGTCCCACGTTGTCCCACGTTGTCCCACGTTGTCCCACGTTGTCCCACGGTGTCCAACGATGTCCAACGGTGTCCAACGGTGTCCCACGGTGTCCAACGGTGTCCCACGTTGTCCCACGTTGTCCCACGTTGTCCCACGTTGTCCCACGTTGTCCCACGTTGTCCCACGTTGTCCAACGGTGTCCAACGGTGTCCAACGGTGTCCCACGTTGTCCCACGTTGTCCCACGGTGTCCCACGGTGTCCCACGTTGTCCCACGTTGTCCCACGGTGTCCAACGGTGTCCAACGATGTCCCACGATGTCCAACGATGTCCAACGATGTCCAACGGTGTCCAACGGTGTCCCACGTTGTCCCACGTTGTCCCGCGTTGTCCCACGGTGTCCAACGATGTCCAACGGTGTCCCACGTTGTCCAACGGTGTCCCACGTTGTCCCACGTTGTCCCACGTTGTCCCACGTTGTCCCACGATGTCCCACGTTGTCCCACGTTGTCCCACGTTGTCCCAAGTTGTCCCACGTTGTCCCACGTTGTCCCACGTTGTCCCACGTTGTCCCACGTTGTCCCACGTTGTCCCACGTTGTCCCACGGTGTCCAACGATGTCCAACGGTGTCCAACGGTGTCCCACGGTGTCCAACGGTGTCCCACGTTGTCCCACGTTGTCCCACGTTGTCCCACGTTGTCCCACGTTGTCCCATGTTGTCCAACGATGTCCAACGGTGTCCCACGTTGTCCCACGTTGTCCCACGTTGTCCCACGTTGTCCCACGTTGTCCCACGTTGTCCCACGTTGTCCCACGTTGTCCCAAGTTGTCCCACGTTGTCCCACGGTGTCCAACGATGTCCAACGGTGTCCCACGTTGTCCAACGGTGTCCCACGTTGTCCCACGTTGTCCCACGTTGTCCCACGTTGTCCCACGATGTCCCACGTTGTCCCACGTTGTCCCACGTTGTCCCACGTTGTCCCACGTTGTCCCACGTTGTCCCACGTTGTCCCACGTTGTCCCACGTTGTCCCACGTTGTCCCACGTTGTCCCACGGTGTCCAACGATGTCCAACGGTGTCCAACGGTGTCCCACGGTGTCCAACGGTGTCCCACGTTGTCCCACGTTGTCCCACGTTGTCCCACGTTGTCCCACGTTGTCCCACGTTGTCCCACGTTGTCCAACGGTGTCCAACGGTGTCCAACGGTGTCCCACGTTGTCCCACGTTGTCCCACGGTGTCCAACGGTGTCCAACGGTGTCCCACGTTGTCCCACGGTGTCCAGCGGTGTCCAACGATGTCCAACGGTGTCCATCGGTGTCCCACGATGTCCACCGATGTCCAACGGTGTCCCACGTTGTCCAACGTTGTCCCACGGTGTCCAACGATGTCCAACGGTGTCCCACGTTGTCCCACGTTGTCCCACGTTGTCCCACGTTGTCCCAAGTTGTCCCACGTTGTCCCACGTTGTCCCACGTTGTCCCATGTTGTCCAACGATGTCCAACGGTGTCCCACGTTGTCCCACGTTGTCCCACGTTGTCCCACGTTGTCCCACGTTGTCCCACGTTGTCCCACGTTGTCCCACGTTGTCCCACGTTGTCCCACGTTGTCCCACGTTGTCCCACGTTGTCCCACGTTGTCCCACGATGTCCCACGTTGTCCCACGTTGTCCCACGTTGTCCCACGTTGTCCCACGTTGTCCCACGTTGTCCCACGTTGTCCCATGTTGTCCAACGATGTCCAACGGTGTCCCACGTTGTCCCACGTTGTCCCACGTTGTCCCACGTTGTCCCACGTTGTCCCACGTTGTCCCACGTTGTCCCACGTTGTCCCACGTTGTCCCACGTTGTCCCACGTTGTCCCACGTTGTCCCACGTGGTCCCACGTTGTCCCACGTTGTCCCACGGTGTCCAACGATGTCCAACGGTGTCCCACGTTGTCCAACGGTGTCCCACGTTGTCCCACGTTGTCCCACGTTGTCCCACGGTGTCCAACGGTGTCCAACGATGTCCAACGGTGTCCAACGGTGTCCCACGATGTCCACCGATGTCCAACGGTGTCCCACGTTGTCCAACGTTGTCCCACGGTGTCCAACGATGTCCAACGGTGTCCCACGTTGTCCCACGTTGTCCCACGTTGTCCCACGTTGTCCCAAGTTGTCCCACGTTGTCCCACGTTGTCCCACGTTGTCCCACGTTGTCCCATGTTGTCCAACGATGTCCAACGGTGTCCCACGTTGTCCCACGTTGTCCCACGTTGTCCCACGTTGTCCCACGTTGTCCCACGTTGTCCCACGTTGTCCCACGTTGTCCCACGTTGTCCCACGTTGTCCCACGTTGTCCCACGTTGTCCCACGTTGTCCCACGTTGTCCCACGTTGTCCCACGGTGTCCAACGATGTCCAACGGTGTCCAACGGTGTCCCACGGTGTCCAACGGTGTCCCACGTTGTCCCACGTTGTCCCAAGTTGTCCCACGTTGTCCCACGTTGTCCCACGTTGTCCCACGTTGTCCCACGTTGTCCCACGTTGTCCCACGTTGTCCCACGGTGTCCAACGATGTCCAACGGTGTCCAACGGTGTCCCACGGTGTCCAACGGTGTCCCACGTTGTCCCACGTTGTCCCACGTTGTCCCACGTTGTCCCACGTTGTCCCACGTTGTCCCACGTTGTCCCATGTTGTCCAACGATGTCCAACGGTGTCCCACGTTGTCCCACGGTGTCCAACGATGTCCAACGATGTCCAACGTTGTCCCACGTTGTCCCACGTTGTCCCACGTTGTCCCACGTTGTCCCACGTTGTCCCACGTTGTCCCACGTTGTCCCACGTTGTCCCACGTTGTCCCACGTTGTCCCACGTGGTCCCACGTTGTCCCACGTTGTCCCACGGTGTCCAACGATGTCCAACGGTGTCCCACGTTGTCCAACGGTGTCCCACGTTGTCCCACGTTGTCCCACGTTGTCCCACGTTGTCCCACGATGTCCCACGTTGTCCCACGTTGTCCCACGTTGTCCCACGTTGTCCCACGTTGTCCCACGTTGTCCCACGTTGTCCCACGTTGTCCCACGTTGTCCCACGTTGTCCCACGATGTCCCACGTTGTCCCACGTTGTCCCACGTTGTCCCAAGTTGTCCCACGTTGTCCCACGTTGTCCCACGTTGTCCCACGTTGTCCCACGTTGTCCCACGTTGTCCCACGTTGTCCCACGGTGTCCAACGATGTCCAACGGTGTCCAACGGTGTCCCACGTTGTCCCACGTTGTCCCACGTTGTCCCACGTTGTCCCACGTTGTCCCACGTTGTCCCACGTTGTCCCACGTTGTCCCACGTTGTCCCATGTTGTCCAACGATGTCCAACGGTGTCCCACGTTGTCCCACGTTGTCCCACGTTGTCCCACGTTGTCCCACGTTGTCCCACGTTGTCCCACGTTGTCCCACGTTGTCCCACGTTGTCCCACGTTGTCCCACGTTGTCCCACGTTGTCCCACGTTGTTCCACGTTGTCCCACGTGGTCCCACGTTGTCCCACGTTGTCCCACGGTGTCCAACGATGTCCAACGGTGTCCCACGTTGTCCAACGGTGTCCCACGTTGTCCCACGTTGTCCCACGTTGTCCCACGTTGTCCCACGATGTCCCACGTTGTCCCACGTTGTCCCACGTTGTCCCACGTTGTCCCACGTTGTCCCACGTTGTCCCACGTTGTCCCACGTTGTCCCACGTTGTCCCACGTTGTCCCACGTTGTCCCACGGTGTCCAACGATGTCCAACGGTGTCCAACGGTGTCCCACGGTGTCCAACGGTGTCCCACGTTGTCCCACGTTGTCCCAAGTTGTCCCACGTTGTCCCACGTTGTCCCACGTTGTCCCACGTTGTCCCACGTTGTCCCACGTTGTCCCACGTTGTCCCACGGTGTCCAACGATGTCCAACGGTGTCCAACGGTGTCCCACGGTGTCCAACGGTGTCCCACGTTGTCCCACGTTGTCCCACGTTGTCCCACGTTGTCCCACGTTGTCCCACGTTGTCCCACGTTGTCCCATGTTGTCCAACGATGTCCAACGGTGTCCCACGTTGTCCCACGTTGTCCCACGTTGTCCCACGTTGTCCCACGGTGTCCAACGATGTCCAACGGTGTCCCACGTTGTCCAACGGTGTCCCACGTTGTCCCACGTTGTCCCACGTTGTCCCACGTTGTCCCACGATGTCCCACGTTGTCCCACGTTGTCCCACGTTGTCCCACGTTGTCCCACGTTGTCCCACGTTGTCCCACGTTGTCCCACGTTGTCCCACGTTGTCCCACGTTGTCCCACGTTGTCCCACGGTGTCCAACGATGTCCAACGGTGTCCAACGGTGTCCCACGGTGTCCAACGGTGTCCCACGTTGTCCCACGTTGTCCCACGTTGTCCCACGTTGTCCCACGTTGTCCCACGTTGTCCCACGTTGTCCAACGGTGTCCAACGGTGTCCAACGGTGTCCCACGTTGTCCCACGTTGTCCCACGGTGTCCAACGGTGTCCAACGGTGTCCCACGTTGTCCCACGGTGTCCAACGGTGTCCCACGATGTCCAACGGTGTCCAACGGTGTCCCACGATGTCCACCGATGTCCAACGGTGTCCCACGTTGTCCAACGTTGTCCCACGGTGTCCAACGATGTCCAACGGTGTCCCACGTTGTCCCACGTTGTCCCACGTTGTCCCACGTTGTCCCACGTTGTCCCACGTTGTCCCACGTTGTCCCACGTTGTCCCACGTTGTCCCATGTTGTCCAACGATGTCCAACGGTGTCCCACGTTGTCCCACGTTGTCCCACGTTGTCCCACGTTGTCCCACGTTGTCCCACGTTGTCCCACGTTGTCCCACGTTGTCCCACGTTGTCCCACGTTGTCCCACGTTGTCCCACGTTGTCCCACGTGGTCCCACGTTGTCCCACGTTGTCCCACGGTGTCCAACGATGTCCAACGGTGTCCCACGTTGTCCAACGGTGTCCCACGTTGTCCCACGTTGTCCCACGGTGTCCCACGGTGTCCAACGGTGTCCCACGTTGTCCCACGTTGTCCCAAGTTGTCCCACGTTGTCCCACGTTGTCCCACGTTGTCCCACGTTGTCCCACGTTGTCCCACGTTGTCCCACGTTGTCCCACGGTGTCCAACGATGTCCAACGGTGTCCAACGGTGTCCCACGGTGTCCAACGGTGTCCCACGTTGTCCCACGTTGTCCCACGTTGTCCCACGTTGTCCCACGTTGTCCCACGTTGTCCCACGTTGTCCCATGTTGTCCAACGATGTCCAACGGTGTCCCACGTTGTCCCACGTTGTCCCACGTTGTCCCACGTTGTCCCACGTTGTCCCACGTTGTCCCACGTTGTCCCACGTTGTCCCACGTTGTCCCACGTTGTCCCACGTTGTCCCACGTTGTCCCACGGTGTCCAACGATGTCCAACGATGTCCAACGTTGTCCCACGTTGTCCCACGTTGTCCCACGGTGTCCAACGATGTCCCACGGTGTCCCACGTTGTCCAACGGTGTCCCACGTTGTCCCACGTTGTCCCACGTTGTCCCACGTTGTCCCACGATGTCCCACGGTGTCCCACGTTGTCCCACGTTGTCCCACGTTGTCCCACGTTGTCCCACGTTGTCCCACGTTGTCCCACGTTGTCCCACGTTGTCCCACGTTGTCCCACGGTGTCCAACGGTGTCCAACGATGTCCAACGGTGTCCAACGGTGTCCCACGATGTCCACCGATGTCCAACGGTGTCCAACGGTGTCCAACGGTGTCCAACGGTGTCCCACGTTGTCCCACGTTGTCCCACGGTGTCCAACGGTGTCCAACGGTGTCCCACGTTGTCCCACGGTGTCCAACGGTGTCCAACGATGTCCAACGGTGTCCAACGGTGTCCCACGATGTCCACCGATGTCCAACGGTGTCCCACGTTGTCCAACGTTGTCCCACGGTGTCCAACGATGTCCAACGGTGTCCCACGTTGTCCCACGTTATCCCACGTTGTCCCACGTTGTCCCACGTTGTCCCACGTTGTCCCACGTTGTCCCACGTTGTCCCACGGTGTCCAACGGTGTCCAACGATGTCCAACGGTGTCCAACGGTGTCCCACGATGTCCACCGATGTCCAACGGTGTCCAACGGTGTCCAACGGTGTCCAACGGTGTCCAACTATGTCCCACGTTGTCCCACGTTGTCCCACGGTGTCCAGCGATGTCCAACGGTGTCCCACGATGTCCAACGATGTCCAACGATGTCCAACGGTGTCCAACGGTGTCCCACGTTGTCCCACGTTGTCCCACGTTGTCCCACGTTGTCCCACGTTGTCCCACGGTGTCCAACGATGTCCAACGGTGTCCCACGTTGTCCAACGGTGTCCCACGTTGTCCCACGTTGTCCCACGTTGTCCCACGTTGTCCCACGTTGTCCCACGTTGTCCCACGTTGTCCCACGGTGTCCAACGATGTCCAACGATGTCCAACGGTGTCCCACGATGTCCAACGATGCCCAACGATGTCCAACGGTGTCCAACGGTGTCCCACGTTGTCCCACGTTGTCCCGCGTTGTCCTACGGTGTCCAACGATGTCCAACGGTGTCCCACGTTGTCCCACGTTGTCCCACGTTGTCCCATGTTGTCCAACGATGTCCAACGGTGTCCAACGGTGTCCCACGTTGTCCCACGTTGTCCCACGTTGTCCTACGTTGTCCCACGTTGTCCGACGTTGTCCCACGTTGTCCCACGTTGTCCCACGGTGTCCAGCGATGTCCAACGGTGTCCCACGATGTCCAACGATGTCCAACGATGTCCAACGGTGTCCAACGGTGTCCCACGTTGTCCCACGTTGTCCCACGGTGTCCAACGATGTCCAACGGTGTCCAACGGTGTCCCACGGTGTCCAACGGTGTCCCACGTTGTCCCACGTTGTCCCACGTTGTCCCACGTTGTCCCACGTTGTCCTACGTTGTCCCACGTTGTCCCACGGTGTCCAACGATGTCCAACGGTGTCCAGCGATGTCCAACGGTGTCCCACGATGTCCAACGATGTCCAACGATGTCCAACGGTGTCCAACGGTGTCCCACGTTGTCCCACGTTGTCCCACGTTGTCCCACGGTGTCCAACGATGTCCAACGGTGTCCCACGTTGTCCAACGGTGTCCCACGTTGTCCCACGTTGTCCCACGTTGTCCCACGTTGTCCCACGTTGTCCCACGATGTCCCACGTTGTCCCACGTTGTCCCACGTTGTCCCACGTTGTTCCACGTTGTCCCACGTTGTCCCACGTTGTCCCACGTTGTCCCACGGTGTCCAACGATGTCCAACGGTGTCCAACGGTGTCCCACGGTGTCCAACGGTGTCCCACGTTGTTCCACGTTGTCCCAAGTTGTCCCACGTTGTCCCACGTTGTCCCACGTTGTCCCACGTTGTCCCACGTTGTCCCACGTTGTCCCACGTTGTCCCACGGTGTCCAACGATGTCCAACGGTGTCCAACGGTGTCCCACGGTGTCCAACGGTGTCCCACGTTGTCCCACGTTGTCCCACGTTGTCCCACGTTGTCCCACGTTGTCCCATGTTGTCCAACGATGTCCAACGGTGTCCAACGGTGTCCCACGTTGTCCCACGTTGTCCCACGTTGTCCTACGTTGTCCCACGTTGTCCCACGGTGTCCAACGATGTCCAACGGTGTCCAGCGATGTCCAACGGTGTCCCACGATGTCCAACGATGTCCAACGATGTCCAACGGTGTCCAACGGTGTCCCACGTTGTCCCACGTTGTCCCACGTTGTCCCACGGTGTCCAACGATGTCCAACGGTGTCCCACGTTGTCCAACGGTGTCCCACGTTGTCCCACGTTGTCCCACGTTGTCCCACGTTGTCCCACGTTGTCCCACGATGTCCCACGTTGTCCCACGTTGTCCCACGTTGTCCCACGTTGTCCCACGTTGTCCCACGTTGTCCCACGTTGTCCCACGTTGTCCCACGGTGTCCAACGATGTCCAACGGTGTCCAACGGTGTCCCACGGTGTCCAACGGTGTCCCACGTTGTCCCACGTTGTCCCACGTTGTCCCACGTTGTCCCACGTTGTCCCACGTTGTCCCACGTTGTCCCACGTTGTCCAACGATGTCCAACGGTGTCCCACGTTGTCCCACGTTGTCCCACGTTGTCCCACGTTGTCCCACGTTGTCCCACGTTGTCCCACGTTGTCCCACGTTGTCCCACGTTGTCCCACGTTGTCCCACGTTGTCCCACGTTGTCCCACGGTGTCCAACGATGTCCAACGATGTCCAACGGTGTCCCACGATGTCCAACGATGTCCAACGATGTCCAACGGTGTCCAACGGTGTCCCACGTTGTCCCACGTTGTCCCGCGTTGTCCCACGGTGTCCAACGATGTCCAACGGTGTCCCACGTTGTCCCACGTTGTCCCACGTTGTCCCACGGTGTCCAACGATGTCCAACGATGTCCAACGGTGTCCCACGATGTCCAACGATGTCCAACGATGTCCAACGGTGTCCAACGGTGTCCCACGTTGTCCCACGTTGTCCCGCGTTGTCCCACGGTGTCCAACGATGTCCAACGGTGTCCCACGTTGTCCAACGGTGTCCCACGTTGTCCCACGTTGTCCCACGTTGTCCCACGTTGTCCCACGATGTCCCACGTTGTCCCACGTTGTCCCACGTTGTCCCAAGTTGTCCCACGTTGTCCCACGTTGTCCCACGTTGTCCCACGTTGTCCCACGTTGTCCCACGTTGTCCCACGTTGTCCCACGGTGTCCAACGATGTCCAACGGTGTCCAACGGTGTCCCACGGTGTCCAACGGTGTCCCACGTTGTCCCACGTTGTCCCACGTTGTCCCACGTTGTCCCACGTTGTCCCATGTTGTCCAACGATGTCCAACGGTGTCCCACGTTGTCCAACGTTGTCCCACGTTGTCCCACGTTGTCCCACGTTGTCCCACGTTGTCCCACGTTGTCCCACGTTGTCCCACGTTGTCCCACGTTGTCCCACGTTGTCCCACGTTGTCCCACGGTGTCCAACGATGTCCAACGATGTCCAACGTTGTCCCACGTTGTCCCACGTTGTCCCACGTTGTCCCACGTTGTCCCACGTTGTCCCATGTTGTCCAACGATGTCCAACGGTGTCCCACGTTGTCCCACGTTGTCCCACGTTGTCCCACGTTGTCCCACGTTGTCCCACGTTGTCCCACGTTGTCCCACGTTGTCCCACGTTGTCCCACGTTGTCCCACGTTGTCCCACGTTGTCCCACGTTGTCCCACGTGGTCCCACGTTGTCCCACGTTGTCCCACGGTGTCCAACGATGTCCAACGGTGTCCCACGTTGTCCAACGGTGTCCCACGTTGTCCCACGTTGTCCCACGTTGTCCCACGTTGTCCCACGATGTCCCACGTTGTCCCACGTTGTCCCACGTTGTCCCACGTTGTCCCACGTTGTCCCACGTTGTCCCACGTTGTCCCACGTTGTCCCACGTTGTCCCACGTTGTCCCACGTTGTCCCACGTTGTCCCACGGTGTCCAACGATGTCCAACGGTGTCCAACGGTGTCCCACGGTGTCCAACGGTGTCCCACGTTGTCCCACGTTGTCCCACGTTGTCCCACGTTGTCCCACGTTGTCCCACGTTGTCCCACGTTGTCCAACGGTGTCCAACGGTGTCCAACGGTGTCCCACGTTGTCCCACGTTGTCCCACGGTGTCCAACGGTGTCCAACGGTGTCCCACGTTGTCCCACGGTGTCCAACGGTGTCCAACGATGTCCAACGGTGTCCAACGGTGTCCCACGATGTCCACCGATGTCCAACGGTGTCCCACGTTGTCCAACGTTGTCCCACGGTGTCCAACGATGTCCAACGGTGTCCCACGTTGTCCCACGTTGTCCCACGTTGTCCCACGTTGTCCCACGTTGTCCCACGTTGTCCCACGTTGTCCCACGTTGTCCCACGTTGTCCCACGTTGTCCCATGTTGTCCAACGATGTCCAACGGTGTCCCACGTTGTCCCACGTTGTCCCACGTTGTCCCACGTTGTCCCACGTTGTCCCACGTTGTCCCACGTTGTCCCACGTTGTCCCACGTTGTCCCACGTTGTCCCACGTTGTCCCACGTTGTCCCACGTTGTCCCACGTGGTCCCACGTTGTCCCACGTTGTCCCACGGTGTCCAACGATGTCCAACGGTGTCCCACGTTGTCCAACGGTGTCCCACGTTGTCCCACGTTGTCCCACGTTGTCCCACGTTGTCCCACGATGTCCCACGTTGTCCCACGTTGTCCCACGTTGTCCCACGTTGTCCCACGTTGTCCCACGTTGTCCCACGTTGTCCCACGTTGTCCCACGTTGTCCCACGTTGTCCCACGTTGTCCCACGGTGTCCAACGATGTCCAACGGTGTCCAACGGTGTCCCACGGTGTCCAACGGTGTCCCACGTTGTCCCACGTTGTCCCAAGTTGTCCCACGTTGTCCCACGTTGTCCCACGTTGTCCCACGTTGTCCCACGTTGTCCCACGTTGTCCCACGTTGTCCCACGGTGTCCAACGATGTCCAACGGTGTCCAACGGTGTCCCACGGTGTCCAACGGTGTCCCACGTTGTCCCACGTTGTCCCACGTTGTCCCACGTTGTCCCACGTTGTCCCACGTTGTCCCACGTTGTCCCATGTTGTCCAACGATGTCCAACGGTGTCCCACGTTGTCCCACGTTGTCCCACGTTGTCCCACGTTGTCCCACGTTGTCCCACGTTGTCCCACGTTGTCCCACGTTGTCCCACGTTGTCCCACGTTGTCCCACGTTGTCCCACGTTGTCCCACGGTGTCCAACGATGTCCAACGATGTCCAACGTTGTCCCACGTTGTCCCACGTTGTCCCACGTTGTCCCACGTTGTCCCACGTTGTCCCACGTTGTCCCACGTTGTCCCACGTTGTCCCACGGTGTCCAACGATGTCCCACGGTGTCCCACGTTGTCCCACGTTGTCCCACGTTGTCCCACGGTGTCCAACGGTGTCCAACGATGTCCAACGGTGTCCAACGGTGTCCCACGATGTCCACCGATGTCCAACGGTGTCCAACGGTGTCCAACGGTGTCCAACGGTGTCCCACGTTGTCCCACGTTGTCCCACGGTGTCCAACGGTGTCCAACGGTGTCCCACGTTGTCCCACGGTGTCCAACGGTGTCCAACGATGTCCAACGGTGTCCAACGGTGTCCCACGATGTCCACCGATGTCCAACGGTGTCCCACGTTGTCCAACGTTGTCCCACGGTGTCCAACGATGTCCAACGGTGTCCCACGTTGTCCCACGTTGTCCCACGTTGTCCCACGTTGTCCCACGTTGTCCCACGTTGTCCCACGTTGTCCCACGTTGTCCCACGGTGTCCAACGGTGTCCAACGATGTCCAACGGTGTCCAACGGTGTCCCACGATGTCCACCGATGTCCAACGGTGTCCAACGGTGTCCAACGGTGTCCAACGGTGTCCAACTATGTCCCACGTTGTCCCACGTTGTCCCACGGTGTCCAGCGATGTCCAACGGTGTCCCACGATGTCCAACGATGTCCAACGATGTCCAACGGTGTCCAACGGTGTCCCACGTTGTCCCACGTTGTCCCACGTTGTCCCACGGTGTCCAACGATGTCCAACGGTGTCCCACGTTGTCCAACGGTGTCCCACGTTGTCCCACGTTGTCCCACGTTGTCCCACGTTGTCCCACGTTGTCCCACGGTGTCCAACGATGTCCAACGATGTCCAACGGTGTCCCACGATGTCCAACGATGTCCAACGATGTCCAACGATGTCCAACGGTGTCCAACGGTGTCCCACGTTGTCCCACGTTGTCCCGCGTTGTCCTACGGTGTCCAACGATGTCCAACGGTGTCCCACGTTGTCCCACGTTGTCCCACGATGTCCAACGGTGTCCAACGGTGTCCCACGGTGTCCAACGGTGTCCCACGTTGTCCCACGTTGTCCCACGTTGTCCCACGTTGTCCCACGTTGTCCCATGTTGTCCAACGGTGTCCAACGGTGTCCAACGGTGTCCCACGTTGTCCCACGTTGTCCCACGTTGTCCTACGTTGTCCCACGTTGTCCCACGGTGTCCAACGATGTCCAACGGTGTCCCACGTTGTCCAACGGTGTCCCACGTTGTCCCACGTTGTCCCACGTTGTCCCACGTTGTCCCACGTTGTCCCACGTTGTCCCACGTTGTCCCACATTGTCCCACGTTGTCCCACGTTGTCCGACGTTGTCCCACGTTGTCCCACGTTGTCCCACGTTGTCCCACGTTGTCCCACGGTGTCCAGCGATGTCCAACGGTGTCCCACGATGTCCAACGATGTCCAACGATGTCCAACGGTGTCCAACGGTGTCCCACGTTGTCCCACGTTGTCCCACGTTGTCCCACGGTGTCCAACGATGTCCAACGGTGTCCCACGGTGTCCCACGGTGTCCAACGGTGTCCCACGTTGTCCCACGTTGTCCCACGTTGTCCCACGTTGTCCCATGTTGTCCAACGATGTCCAACGGTGTCCCACGTTGTCCCACGTTGTCCCACGTTGTCCCACGATGTCCCACGTTGTCCCACGTTGTCCCACGTTGTCCCAAGTTGTCCCACGTTGTCCCACGTTGTCCCACGTTGTCCCACGTTGTCCCACGTTGTCCCACGTTGTCCCACGGTGTCCAACGATGTCCAACGGTGTCCAACGGTGTCCCACGGTGTCCAACGGTGTCCCACGTTGTCCCACGTTGTCCCACGGTGTCCCACGTTGTCCCACGTTGTCCCATGTTGTCCAACGATGTCCAACGGTGTCCAACGGTGTCCCACGTTGTCCCACGTTGTCCCACGTTGTCCTACGTTGTCCCACGTTGTCCCACGGTGTCCAACGATGTCCAACGGTGTCCAGCGATGTCCAACGGTGTCCCACGATGTCCAACGATGTCCAACGATGTCCAACGGTGTCCAACGGTGTCCCACGTTGTCCCACGTTGTCCCACGTTGTCCCACGGTGTCCAACGATGTCCAACGGTGTCCCACGTTGTCCAACGGTGTCCCACGTTGTCCCACGTTGTCCCACGTTGTCCCACGTTGTCCCACGTTGTCCCACGATGTCCCACGTTGTCCCACGTTGTCCCACGTTGTCCCACGTTGTCCCACGTTGTCCCACGTTGTCCCACGTTGTCCCACGTTGTCCCGCGGTGTCCCACGATGTCCAACGGTGTCCAACGGTGTCCCACGGTGTCCAACGGTGTCCCACGTTGTTCCACGTTGTCCCAAGTTGTCCCACGTTGTCCCACGTTGTCCCACGTTGTCCCACGTTGTCCCACGTTGTCCCACGTTGTCCCACGGTGTCCAACGATGTCCAACGGTGTCCAACGGTGTCCCACGGTGTCCAACGGTGTCCCACGTTGTCCCACGTTGTCCCACGTTGTCCCACGTTGTCCCACGTTGTCCCACGTTGTCCCACGTTGTCCCACGTTGTCCCACGTTGTCCCACGTTGTCCCACGTTGTCCCACGTTGTCCCACGGTGTCCAACGATGTCCAACGATGTCCCACGGTGTCCCACGATGTCCAACGATGTCCAACGATGTCCAACGGTGTCCAACGGTGTCCCACGTTGTCCCACGTTGTCCCGCGTTGTCCCACGGTGTCCAACGATGTCCAACGGTGTCCCACGTTGTCCAACGGTGTCCCACGTTGTCCCACGTTGTCCCACGTTGTCCCACGTTGTCCCACGATGTCCCACGTTGTCCCACGTTGTCCCACGTTGTCCCAAGTTGTCCCACGTTGTCCCAAGTTGTCCCACGTTGTCCCACGTTGTCCCACGTTGTCCCACGTTGTCCCACGTTGTCCCACGTTGTCCCACGTTGTCCCACGGTGTCCAACGATGTCCAACGGTGTCCAACGGTGTCCCACGGTGTCCAACGGTGTCCCACGTTGTCCCACGTTGTCCCACGTTGTCCCACGTTGTCCCACGTTGTCCCATGTTGTCCAACGATGTCCCACGGTGTCCCACGTTGTCCCACGTTGTCCCACGTTGTCCCACGTTGTCCCACGTTGTCCCACGTTGTCCCACGTTGTCCCACGTTGTCCCACGTTGTCCCACGTTGTCCCACGTTGTCCCAAGTTGTCCCACGTTGTCCCACGTTGTCCCACGTTGTCCCACGTTGTCCCACGTTGTCCCACGTTGTCCCACGTTGTCCCACGGTGTCCAACGATGTCCAACGGTGTCCAACGGTGTCCCACGGTGTCCAACGGTGTCCCACGTTGTCCCACGTTGTCCCACGTTGTCCCACGTTGTCCCACGTTGTCCCATGTTGTCCAACGATGTCCAACGGTGTCCCACGTTGTCCCACGTTGTCCCACGTTGTCCCACGTTGTCCCACGTTGTCCCACGTTGTCCCACGTTGTCCCACGTTGTCCCACGTTGTCCCACGTTGTCCCACGTTGTCCCACGTTGTCCCACGTTGTCCCACGTTGTCCCACGTTGTCCCGCGTTGTCCCACGTTGTCCCACGTTGTCCCACGATGTCCCACGTTGTCCCACGTTGTCCCACGTTGTCCCAAGTTGTCCCACGTTGTCCCACGTTGTCCCACGTTGTCCCACGTTGTCCCACGTTGTCCCACGTTGTCCCACGGTGTCCAACGATGTCCAACGGTGTCCAACGGTGTCCCACGGTGTCCAACGGTGTCCCACGTTGTCCCACGTTGTCCCACGTTGTCCCACGTTGTCCCACGTTGTCCCATGTTGTCCAACGATGTCCAACGGTGTCCAACGGTGTCCCACGTTGTCCCACGTTGTCCCACGTTGTCCTACGTTGTCCCACGTTGTCCCACGGTGTCCAACGATGTCCAACGGTGTCCAGCGATGTCCAACGGTGTCCCACGATGTCCAACGATGTCCAACGATGTCCAACGGTGTCCAACGGTGTCCCACGTTGTCCCACGTTGTCCCACGTTGTCCCACGGTGTCCAACGATGTCCAACGGTGTCCCACGTTGTCCAACGGTGTCCCACGTTGTCCCACGTTGTCCCACGTTGTCCCACGTTGTCCCACGTTGTCCCACGATGTCCCACGTTGTCCCACGTTGTCCCACGTTGTCCCACGTTGTCCCACGTTGTCCCACGTTGTCCCACGTTGTCCCACGTTGTCCCGCGGTGTCCAACGATGTCCAACGGTGTCCAACGGTGTCCCACGGTGTCCAACGGTGTCCCACGTTGTTCCACGTTGTCCCAAGTTGTCCCACGTTGTCCCACGTTGTCCCACGTTGTCCCACGTTGTCCCACGTTGTCCCACGTTGTCCCACGGTGTCCAACGATGTCCAACGGTGTCCAACGGTGTCCCACGGTGTCCAACGGTGTCCCACGTTGTCCCACGTTGTCCCACGTTGTCCCACGTTGTCCCACGTTGTCCCACGTTGTCCCACGTTGTCCCACGTTGTCCCACGTTGTCCCACGTTGTCCCACGTTGTCCCACGTTGTCCCACGGTGTCCAACGATGTCCAACGATGTCCCACGGTGTCCCACGATGTCCAACGATGTCCAACGATGTCCAACGGTGTCCAACGGTGTCCCACGTTGTCCCACGTTGTCCCGCGTTGTCCCACGGTGTCCAACGATGTCCAACGGTGTCCCACGTTGTCCAACGGTGTCCCACGTTGTCCCACGTTGTCCCACGTTGTCCCACGTTGTCCCACGATGTCCCACGTTGTCCCACGTTGTCCCACGTTGTCCCACGTTGTCCCACGTTGTCCCACGTTGTCCCACGTTGTCCCACGTTGTCCCACGTTGTCCCACGTTGTCCCACGTTGTCCCACGGTGTCCAACGATGTCCAACGGTGTCCAACGGTGTCCCACGGTGTCCAACGGTGTCCCACGTTGTCCCACGTTGTCCCACGTTGTCCCACGTTGTCCCACGTTGTCCCATGTTGTCCAACGGTGTCCAACGGTGTCCCACGTTGTCCCACGTTGTCCCACGTTGTCCCACGTTGTCCCACGATGTCCCACGTTGTCCCACGTTGTCCCACGTTGTCCCAAGTTGTCCCACGTTGTCCCACGTTGTCCCAATTTGTCCCACGTTGTCCCACGTTGTCCCACGTTGTCCCACGTTGTCCCACGTTGTCCCACGTTGTCCCACGTTGTCCCACGGTGTCCAACGATGTCCAACGGTGTCCAACGGTGTCCCACGGTGTCCAACGGTGTCCCACGTTGTCCCACGTTGTCCCACGTTGTCCCACGTTGTCCCACGTTGTCCCATGTTGTCCAACGATGTCCAACGGTGTCCCACGTTGTCCAACGGTGTCCCACGTTGTCCCACGTTGTCCCACGTTGTCCCACGTTGTCCCATGTTGTCCAACGATGTCCAACGGTGTCCCACGTTGTCCCACGTTGTCCCACGTTGTCCCACGATGTCCCACGTTGTCCCACGTTGTCCCACGTTGTCCCAAGTTGTCCCACGTTGTCCCACGTTGTCCCACGTTGTCCCACGTTGTCCCACGTTGTCCCACGTTGTCCCACGGTGTCCAACGATGTCCAACGGTGTCCAACGGTGTCCCACGGTGTCCAACGGTGTCCCACGTTGTCCCACGTTGTCCCACGTTGTCCCACGTTGTCCCACGTTGTCCCATGTTGTCCAACGATGTCCAACGGTGTCCAACGGTGTCCCACGTTGTCCCACGTTGTCCCACGTTGTCCTACGTTGTCCCACGTTGTCCCACGGTGTCCAACGATGTCCAACGGTGTCCAGCGATGTCCAACGGTGTCCCACGATGTCCAACGATGTCCAACGATGTCCAACGGTGTCCAACGGTGTCCCACGTTGTCCCACGTTGTCCCACGTTGTCCCACGGTGTCCAACGATGTCCAACGGTGTCCCACGTTGTCCAACGGTGTCCCACGTTGTCCCACGTTGTCCCACGTTGTCCCACGTTGTCCCACGTTGTCCCACGATGTCCCACGTTGTCCCACGTTGTCCCACGTTGTCCCACGTTGTCCCACGTTGTCCCACGTTGTCCCACGTTGTCCCACGTTGTCCCGCGGTGTCCAACGATGTCCAACGGTGTCCAACGGTGTCCCACGGTGTCCAACGGTGTCCCACGTTGTTCCACGTTGTCCCAAGTTGTCCCACGTTGTCCCACGTTGTCCCACGTTGTCCCACGTTGTCCCACGTTGTCCCACGTTGTCCCACGGTGTCCAACGATGTCCAACGGTGTCCAACGGTGTCCCACGGTGTCCAACGGTGTCCCACGTTGTCCCACGTTGTCCCACGTTGTCCCACGTTGTCCCACGTTGTCCCACGTTGTCCCACGTTGTCCCACGTTGTCCCACGTTGTCCCACGTTGTCCCACGTTGTCCCACGTTGTCCCACGGTGTCCAACGATGTCCAACGATGTCCCACGGTGTCCCACGATGTCCAACGATGTCCAACGATGTCCAACGGTGTCCAACGGTGTCCCACGTTGTCCCACGTTGTCCCGCGTTGTCCCACGGTGTCCAACGATGTCCAACGGTGTCCCACGTTGTCCAACGGTGTCCCACGTTGTCCCACGTTGTCCCACGTTGTCCCACGTTGTCCCACGATGTCCCACGTTGTCCCACGTTGTCCCACGTTGTCCCAAGTCGTCCCACGTTGTCCCACGTTGTCCCACGTTGTCCCACGTTGTCCCACGTTGTCCCACGTTGTCCCACGTTGTCCCACGGTGTCCAACGATGTCCAACGGTGTCCAACGGTGTCCCACGGTGTCCAACGGTGTCCCACGTTGTCCCACGTTGTCCCACGTTGTCCCACGTTGTCCCACGTTGTCCCACGTTGTCCAACGATGTCCAACGGTGTCCCACGTTGTCCCACGTTGTCCCACGTTGTCCCACGTTGTCCCACGTTGTCCCACGTTGTCCCACGTTGTCCCACGTTGTCCCACGTTGTCCCACGTTGTCCCACGTTGTCCCAAGTTGTCCCACGTTGTCCCACGTTGTCCCACGTTGTCCCACGTTGTCCCACGTTGTCCCACGTTGTCCCACGTTGTCCCACGGTGTCCAACGATGTCCAACGGTGTCCAACGGTGTCCCACGGTGTCCAACGGTGTCCCACGTTGTCCCACGTTGTCCCACGTTGTCCCACGTTGTCCCACGTTGTCCCATGTTGTCCAACGATGTCCCACGGTGTCCCACGTTGTCCCACGTTGTCCCACGTTGTCCCACGTTGTCCCACGTTGTCCCACGTTGTCCCACGTTGTCCCACGTTGTCCCACGTTGTCCCACGTTGTCCCACGTTGTCCCACGTTGTCCCACGTTGTCCCACGTTGTCCCACGTTGTCCCGCGTTGTCCCACGGTGTCCAACGATGTCCAACGGTGTCCCACGTTGTCCAACGGTGTCCCACGTTGTCCCACGTTGTCCCACGTTGTCCCACGTTGTCCCACGATGTCCCACGTTGTCCCACGTTGTCCCACGTTGTCCCAAGTTGTCCCACGTTGTCCCACGTTGTCCCACGTTGTCCCACGTTGTCCCACGTTGCCCCACGTTGTCCCACGTTGTCCCACGGTGTGCAACGATGTCCAACGGTGTCCAACGGTGTCCCACGGTGTCCAACGGTGTCCCACGTTGTCCCACGTTGTCCCACGTTGTCCCACGTTGTCCCACGTTGTCCCATGTTGTCCAACGATGTCCAACGGTGTCCCACGTTGTCCCACGTTGTCCCACGTTGTCCCACGTTGTCCCACGTTGTCCCACGTTGTCCCACGTTGTCCCACGTTGTCCCACGTTGTCCCACGTTGTCCCACGTTGTCCCACGTTGTCCCACGGTGTCCAACGATGTCCAACGATGTCCAACGTTGTCCCACGTTGTCCCACGTTGTCCCACGGTGTCCAACGATGTCCCACGGTGTCCCACGTTGTCCAACGGTGTCCCACGTTGTCCCACGTTGTCCCACGTTGTCCCACGTTGTCCCACGATGTCCCACGTTGTCCCACGTTGTCCCACGTTGTCCCACGTTGTCCCACGTGGTCCCACGTTGTCCCACGTTGTCCCACGGTGTCCAACGATGTCCAACGGTGTCCCACGTTGTCCAACGGTGTCCCACGTTGTCCCACGTTGTCCCACGTTGTCCCACGTTGTCCCACGATGTCCCACGTTGTCCCACGTTGTCCCACGTTGTCCCACGTTGTCCCACGTTGTCCCACGTTGTCCCACGTTGTCCCACGTTGTCCCACGTTGTCCCACGTTGTCCCACGTTGTCCCACGGTGTCCAACGATGTCCCACGGTGTCCAACGGTGTCCAACGATGTCCAACGGTGTCCCACGTTGTCCCACGTTGTCCCACGTTGTCCCACGTTGTCCCACGTTGTCCCACGTTGTCCCACGTTGTCCAACGGTGTCTAACGGTGTCCAACGGTGTCCCACGTTGTCCCACGTTGTCCCACGGTGTCCAACGGTGTCCAACGGTGTCCCACGTTGTCCCACGGTGTCCAACGGTGTCCAACGATGTCCAAAGGTGTCCAACGGTGTCCCACGATGTCCACCGATGTCCAACGGCGTCCCACGTTGTCCAACGTTGTCCCACGTTGTCCCACGTTGTCCCACGTTGTCCCACGTTGTCCAACGGTGTCTAACGGTGTCCAACGGTGTCCCACGTTGTCCCACGTTGTCCCACGGTGTCCAACGGTGTCCAACGGTGTCCCACGTTGTCCCACGGTGTCCAACGGTGTCCAACGATGTCCAAAGGTGTCCAACGGTGTCCCACGATGTCCACCGATGTCCAACGGCGTCCCACGTTGTCCCACGTTGTCCCACGGTGTCCAACGATGTCCAACGATGTCCCACGGTGTCCCACGATGTCCAACGATGTCCAACGATGTCCAACGGTGTCCAACGGTGTCCCACGTTGTCCCACGTTGTCCCGCGTTGTCCCACGGTGTCCAACGATGTCCAACGGTGTCCCACGTTGTCCAACGGTGTCCCACGTTGTCCCACGTTGTCCCACGTTGTCCCACGTTGTCCCACGATGTCCCACGTTGTCCCACGTTGTCCCACGTTGTCCCAAGTTGTCCCACGTTGTCCCAAGTTGTCCCACGTTGTCCCACGTTGTCCCACGTTGTCCCACGTTGTCCCACGTTGTCCCACGTTGTCCCACGTTGTCCCACGGTGTCCAACGATGTCCAACGGTGTCCAACGGTGTCCCACGGTGTCCAACGGTGTCCCACGTTGTCCCACGTTGTCCCACGTTGTCCCACGTTGTCCCACGTTGTCCCATGTTGTCCAACGATGTCCAACGGTGTCCCACGTTGTCCCACGTTGTCCCACGTTGTCCCACGTTGTCCCACGTTGTCCCACGTTGTCCCACGTTGTCCCACGTTGTCCCACGTTGTCCCACGTTGTCCCACGTTGTCCCAAGTTGTCCCACGTTGTCCCACGTTGTCCCACGTTGTCCCACGTTGTCCCACGTTGTCCCACGTTGTCCCACGTTGTCCCACGGTGTCCAACGATGTCCAACGGTGTCCAACGGTGTCCCACGGTGTCCAACGGTGTCCCACGTTGTCCCACGTTGTCCCACGTTGTCCCACGTTGTCCCACGTTGTCCCATGTTGTCCAACGATGTCCAACGGTGTCCCACGTTGTCCCACGTTGTCCCACGTTGTCCCACGTTGTCCCACGTTGTCCCACGTTGTCCCACGTTGTCCCACGTTGTCCCACGTTGTCCCACGTTGTCCCACGTTGTCCCACGTTGTCCCACGTTGTCCCACGTTGTCCCACGTTGTCCCGCGTTGTCCCACGTTGTCCCACGTTGTCCCACGATGTCCCACGTTGTCCCACGTTGTCCCACGTTGTCCCAAGTTGTCCCACGTTGTCCCACGTTGTCCCACGTTGTCCCACGTTGTCCCACGTTGTCCCACGTTGTCCCACGGTGTCCAACGATGTCCAACGGTGTCCAACGGTGTCCCACGGTGTCCAACGGTGTCCCACGTTGTCCCACGTTGTCCCACGTTGTCCCACGTTGTCCCACGTTGTCCCATGTTGTCCAACGATGTCCAACGGTGTCCAACGGTGTCCCACGTTGTCCCACGTTGTCCCACGTTGTCCTACGTTGTCCCACGTTGTCCCACGGTGTCCAACGATGTCCAACGGTGTCCAGCGATGTCCAACGGTGTCCCACGATGTCCAACGATGTCCAACGATGTCCAACGGTGTCCAACGGTGTCCCACGTTGTCCCACGTTGTCCCACGTTGTCCCACGGTGTCCAACGATGTCCAACGGTGTCCCACGTTGTCCAACGGTGTCCCACGTTGTCCCACGTTGTCCCACGTTGTCCCACGTTGTCCCACGTTGTCCCACGATGTCCCACGTTGTCCCACGTTGTCCCACGTTGTCCCACGTTGTCCCACGTTGTCCCACGTTGTCCCACGTTGTCCCACGTTGTCCCGCGGTGTCCAACGATGTCCAACGGTGTCCAACGGTGTCCCACGGTGTCCAACGGTGTCCCACGTTGTTCCACGTTGTCCCAAGTTGTCCCACGTTGTCCCACGTTGTCCCACGTTGTCCCACGTTGTCCCACGTTGTCCCACGTTGTCCCACGGTGTCCAACGATGTCCAACGGTGTCCAACGGTGTCCCACGGTGTCCAACGGTGTCCCACGTTGTCCCACGTTGTCCCACGTTGTCCCACGTTGTCCCACGTTGTCCCACGTTGTCCCACGTTGTCCCACGTTGTCCCACGTTGTCCCACGTTGTCCCACGTTGTCCCACGTTGTCCCACGGTGTCCAACGATGTCCAACGATGTCCCACGGTGTCCCACGATGTCCAACGATGTCCAACGATGTCCAACGGTGTCCAACGGTGTCCCACGTTGTCCCACGTTGTCCCACGTTGTCCCACGGTGTCCAACGATGTCCAACGGTGTCCCACGTTGTCCAACGGTGTCCCACGTTGTCCCACGTTGTCCCACGTTGTCCCACGTTGTCCCACGATGTCCCACGTTGTCCCACGTTGTCCCACGTTGTCCCAAGTTGTCCCACGTTGTCCCACGTTGTCCCACGTTGTCCCACGTTGTCCCACGTTGTCCCACGTTGTCCCACGTTGTCCCACGGTGTCCAACGATGTCCAACGGTGTCCAACGGTGTCCCACGGTGTCCAACGGTGTCCCACGTTGTCCCACGTTGTCCCACGTTGTCCCACGTTGTCCCACGTTGTCCCATGTTGTCCAACGATGTCCAACGGTGTCCCACGTTGTCCCACGTTGTCCCACGTTGTCCCACGTTGTCCCACGTTGTCCCACGTTGTCCCACGTTGTCCCACGTTGTCCCAAGTTGTCCCACGTTGTCCCACGTTGTCCCAAGTTGTCCCACGTTGTCCCACGTTGTCCCACGTTGTCCCACGTTGTCCCACGTTGTCCCACGTTGTCCCACGTTGTCCCACGGTGTCCAACGATGTCCAACGGTGTCCAACGGTGTCCCACGGTGTCCAACGGTGTCCCACGTTGTCCCACGTTGTCCCACGTTGTCCCACGTTGTCCCACGTTGTCCCATGTTGTCCAACGATGTCCAACGGTGTCCCACGTTGTCCAACGGTGTCCCACGTTGTCCCACGTTGTCCCACGTTGTCCCACGTTGTCCCATGTTGTCCAACGATGTCCAACGGTGTCCCACGTTGTCCCACGTTGTCCCACGTTGTCCCACGATGTCCCACGTTGTCCCACGTTGTCCCACGTTGTCCCAAGTTGTCCCACGTTGTCCCACGTTGTCCCACGTTGTCCCACGTTGTCCCACGTTGTCCCACGTTGTCCCACGGTGTCCAACGATGTCCAACGGTGTCCAACGGTGTCCCACGGTGTCCAACGGTGTCCCACGTTGTCCCACGTTGTCCCACGTTGTCCCACGTTGTCCCACGTTGTCCCATGTTGTCCAACGATGTCCAACGGTGTCCAACGGTGTCCCACGTTGTCCCACGTTGTCCCACGTTGTCCTACGTTGTCCCACGTTGTCCCACGGTGTCCAACGATGTCCAACGGTGTCCAGCGATGTCCAACGGTGTCCCACGATGTCCAACGATGTCCAACGATGTCCAACGGTGTCCAACGGTGTTCCACGTTGTCCCACGTTGTCCCACGTTGTCCCACGGTGTCCAACGATGTCCAACGGTGTCCCACGTTGTCCAACGGTGTCCCACGTTGTCCCACGTTGTCCCACGTTGTCCCACGTTGTCCCACGTTGTCCCACGATGTCCCACGTTGTCCCACGTTGTCCCACGTTGTCCCACGTTGTCCCACGTTGTCCCACGTTGTCCCACGTTGTCCCACGTTGTCCCGCGGTGTCCAACGATGTCCAACGGTGTCCAACGGTGTCCCACGGTGTCCAACGGTGTCCCACGTTGTTCCACGTTGTCCCAAGTTGTCCCACGTTGTCCCACGTTGTCCCACGTTGTCCCACGTTGTCCCACGTTGTCCCACGTTGTCCCACGGTGTCCAACGATGTCCAACGGTGTCCAACGGTGTCCCACGGTGTCCAACGGTGTCCCACGTTGTCCCACGTTGTCCCACGTTGTCCCACGTTGTCCCACGTTGTCCCACGTTGTCCCACGTTGTCCCACGTTGTCCCACGTTGTCCCACGTTGTCCCACGTTGTCCCACGTTGTCCCACGGTGTCCAACGATGTCCAACGATGTCCCACGGTGTCCCACGATGTCCAACGATGTCCAACGATGTCCAACGGTGTCCAACGGTGTCCCACGTTGTCCCACGTTGTCCCGCGTTGTCCCACGGTGTCCAACGATGTCCAACGGTGTCCCACGTTGTCCAACGGTGTCCCACGTTGTCCCACGTTGTCCCACGTTGTCCCACGTTGTCCCACGATGTCCCACGTTGTCCCACGTTGTCCCACGTTGTCCCAAGTTGTCCCACGTTGTCCCACGTTGTCCCACGTTGTCCCACGTTGTCCCACGTTGTCCCACGTTGTCCCACGTTGTCCCACGGTGTCCAACGATGTCCAACGGTGTCCAACGGTGTCCCACGGTGTCCAACGGTGTCCCACGTTGTCCCACGTTGTCCCACGTTGTCCCACGTTGTCCCACGTTGTCCCACGTTGTCCAACGATGTCCAACGGTGTCCCACGTTGTCCCACGTTGTCCCACGTTGTCCCACGTTGTCCCACGTTGTCCCACGTTGTCCCACGTTGTCCCACGTTGTCCCACGTTGTCCCACGTTGTCCCACGTTGTCCCAAGTTGTCCCACGTTGTCCCACGTTGTCCCACGTTGTCCCACGTTGTCCCACGTTGTCCCACGTTGTCCCACGTTGTCCCACGGTGTCCAACGATGTCCAACGGTGTCCAACGGTGTCCCACGGTGTCCAACGGTGTCCCACGTTGTCCCACGTTGTCCCACGTTGTCCCACGTTGTCCCACGTTGTCCCATGTTGTCCAACGATGTCCAACGGTGTCCCACGTTGTCCCACGTTGTCCCACGTTGTCCCACGTTGTCCCACGTTGTCCCACGTTGTCCCACGTTGTCCCACGTTGTCCCACGTTGTCCCACGTTGTCCCACGTTGTCCCACGTTGTCCCACGTTGTCCCACGTTGTCCCACGTTGTCCCGCGTTGTCCCACGGTGTCCAACGATGTCCAACGGTGTCCCACGTTGTCCAACGGTGTCCCACGTTGTCCCACGTTGTCCCACGTTGTCCCACGTTGTCCCACGATGTCCCACGTTGTCCCACGTTGTCCCACGTTGTCCCAAGTTGTCCCACGTTGTCCCACGTTGTCCCACGTTGTCCCACGTTGTCCCACGTTGCCCCACGTTGTCCCACGTTGTCCCACGGTGTGCAACGATGTCCAACGGTGTCCAACGGTGTCCCACGGTGTCCAACGGTGTCCCACGTTGTCCCACGTTGTCCCACGTTGTCCCACGTTGTCCCACGTTGTCCCATGTTGTCCAACGATGTCCAACGGTGTCCCACGTTGTCCCACGTTGTCCCACGTTGTCCCACGTTGTCCCACGTTGTCCCACGTTGTCCCACGTTGTCCCACGTTGTCCCACGTTGTCCCACGTTGTCCCACGTTGTCCCACGTTGTCCCACGGTGTCCAACGATGTCCAACGATGTCCAACGTTGTCCCACGTTGTCCCACGTTGTCCCACGGTGTCCCACGATGTCCCACGGTGTCCCACGTTGTCCAACGGTGTCCCACGTTGTCCCACGTTGTCCCACGTTGTCCCACGTTGTCCCACGATGTCCCACGTTGTCCCACGTTGTCCCACGTTGTCCCACGTTGTCCCACGTGGTCCCACGTTGTCCCACGTTGTCCCACGGTGTCCAACGATGTCCAACGGTGTCCCACGTTGTCCAACGGTGTCCCACGTTGTCCCACGTTGTCCCACGTTGTCCCACGTTGTCCCACGATGTCCCACGTTGTCCCACGTTGTCCCACGTTGTCCCACGTTGTCCCACGTTGTCCCACGTTGTCCCACGTTGTCCCACGTTGTCCCACGTTGTCCCACGTTGTCCCACGTTGTCCCACGGTGTCCAACGATGTCCAACGGTGTCCAACGGTGTCCCACGGTGTCCAACGGTGTCCCACGTTGTCCCACGTTGTCCCACGTTGTCCCACGTTGTCCCACGTTGTCCCACGTTGTCCCACGTTGTCCAACGGTGTCTAACGGTGTCCAACGGTGTCCCACGTTGTCCCACGTTGTCCCACGGTGTCCAACGGTGTCCAACGGTGTCCCACGTTGTCCCACGGTGTCCAACGGTGTCCAACGATGTCCAAAGGTGTCCAACGGTGTCCCACGATGTCCACCGATGTCCAACGGCGTCCCACGTTGTCCAACGTTGTCCCACGGTGTCCAACGATGTCCAACGGTGTCCCACGTTGTCCCACGTTGTCCCACGTTGTCCCACGTTGTCCCAAGTTGTCCCACGTTGTCCCACGTTGTCCCACGTTGTCCCACGTTGTCCCATGTTGTCCAACGATGTCCAACGGTGTCCCACGTTGTCCCACGTTGTCCCACGTTGTCCCACGTTGTCCCACGTTGTCCCACGTTGTCCCACGTTGTCCCACGTTGTCCCACGTTGTCCCACGTTGTCCCACGTTGTCCCACGTTGTCCCACGTTGTCCCACGTGGTCCCACGTTGTCCCACGTTGTCCCACGGTGTCCAACGATGTCCAACGGTGTCCCACGTTGTCCAACGGTGTCCCACGTTGTCCCACGTTGTCCCACGTTGTCCCACGTTGTCCCACGATGTCCCACGTTGTCCCACGTTGTCCCACGTTGTCCCACGTTGTCCCACGTTGTCCCACGTTGTCCCACGTTGTCCCACGTTGTCCCACGTTGTCCCACGTTGTCCCACGTTGTCCCACGGTGTCCAACGATGTCCAACGGTGTCCAACGGTGTCCCACGGTGTCCAACGGTGTCCCACGTTGTCCCACGTTGTCCCAAGTTGTCCCACGTTGTCCCACGTTGTCCCACGTTGTCCCACGTTGTCCCACGTTGTCCCACGTTGTCCCACGTTGTCCCATGTTGTCCAACGATGTCCAACGGTGTCCCACGTTGTCCCACGTTGTCCCACGTTGTCCCACGTTGTCCCACGTTGTCCCACGTTGTCCCACGTTGTCCCACGTTGTCCCACGTTGTCCCACGTTGTCCCACGTTGTCCCACGTTGTCCCACGGTGTCCAACGATGTCCAACGATGTCCAACGTTGTCCCACGTTGTCCCACGTTGTCCCACGTTGTCCCACGTTGTCCCACGTTGTCCCACGTGGTCCCACGTTGTCCCACGTTGTCCCACGGTGTCCAACGATGTCCCACGGTGTCCCACGTTGTCCAACGGTGTCCCACGTTGTCCCACGTTGTCCCACGTTGTCCCACGTTGTCCCACGATGTCCCACGTTGTCCCACGTTGTCCCACGTTGTCCCACGTTGTCCCACGTTGTCCCACGTTGTCCCACGTTGTCCCACGTTGTCCCACGTTGTCCCACGTTGTCCCACGGTGTCCAACGGTGTCCAACGATGTCCAACGGTGTCCAACGGTGTCCCACGATGTCCACCGATGTCCAACGGTGTCCAACGGTGTCCAACGGTGTCCAACGGTGTCCCACGTTGTCCCACGTTGTCCCACGGTGTCCAACGGTGTCCAACGGTGTCCCACGTTGTCCCACGGTGTCCAACGGTGTCCAACGATGTCCAACGGTGTCCAACGGTGTCCCACGATGTCCACCGATGTCCAACGGTGTCCCACGTTGTCCAACGTTGTCCCACGGTGTCCAACGATGTCCAACGGTGTCCCACGTTGTCCCACGTTGTCCCACGTTGTCCCACGTTGTCCCACGTTGTCCCACGTTGTCCCACGTTGTCCCACGTTGTCCCACGGTGTCCAACGGTGTCCAACGATGTCCAACGGTGTCCAACGGTGTCCCACGATGTCCACCGATGTCCAACGGTGTCCAACGGTGTCCAACGGTGTCCAACGGTGTCCAACTATGTCCAACGATGTCCAACGGTGTCCAGCGATGTCCAACGATGTCCAACGGTGTCCCACGATGTCCAACGATGTCCAACGATGTCCAACGGTGTCCAACGGTGTCCCACGTTGTCCCACGTTGTCCCACGTTGTCCCACGGTGTCCAACGATGTCCAACGGTGTCCCACGTTGTCCCACGTTGTCCCACGTTGTCCCACGTTGTCCCACGTTGTCCCACGTTGTCCCACGTTGTCCCACGTTGTCCCACGTTGTCCCACGTTGTCCCACGTTGTCCCACGTTGTCCCACGTTGTCCCACGTTGTTCCATGGTTTCCCACGTTGTCCCACGTTGTCCCACGTTGTCCCACGTTGTCCCACGTTGTCCCACGTTGTCCCACGTTGTCCCACGTTGTCCCAGGGTGTCCAACGGTGTCCAACGATGTCCAACGGTGTCCAACGGTGTCCCACGATGTCCACCGATGTCCAACGGTGTCCAACGGTGTCCATCGGTGTCCAACGGTGTCCCACGTTGTCCCACGTTGTCCCACGGTGTCCAACGGTGTCCAACGGTGTCCCACGTTGTCCCACGTTGTCCCACGGTGTCCAACGGTGTCCAACGGTGTCCCACGTTGTCCCACGTTGTCCCACGTTGTCCCACGTTGTCCCACGTTGTTCCATGGTTTCCCACGTTGTCCCACGTTGTCCCACGTTGTCCCACGGTGTCCAACGATGTCCAACGGTGTCCAACGGTGTCCCACGGTGTCCAACGGTGTGCCACGTTGTCCCACGTTGTCCCACGTTGTCCCACGTTGTCCAACGGTGTCCCACGGTGTCCAACGGTGTCCCACGTTGTCCCACGTTGTCCCACGTTGTCCCACGTTGTCCCACGTTGTCCCACGTTGTCCCACGTTGTCCAACGGTGTCCCACGGTGTCCAACGGTGTCCCACGTTGTCCCACGTTGTCCCACGTTGTCCCACGGTGTCCAACGATGTCCAACGGTGTCCCACGTTGTCCCACGTTGTCCCACGTTGTCCCACGTTGTCCCACGTTGTCCCACGTTGTTCCATGGTTTCCCACGTTGTCCCACGTTGTCCCACGTTGTCCCACGGTGTCCAACGATGTCCAACGGTGTCCAACGGTGTCCCACGGTGTCCAACGGTGTGCCACGTTGTCCCACGTTGTCCCACGTTGTCCCACGGTGTCCAACGATGTCCAACGGTGTCCAACGGTGTCCAACGGTGTCCCACGTTGTCCCACGTTGTCCCACGGTGTCCAACGGTGTCCAACGATGTCCAACGGTGTCCAACGATGTCCAACGGTGTCCAACGATGTCCAACGGTGTCCCACGATGTCCAACGATGTCCAACGATGTCCAACGGTGTCCCACGTTGTCCCACGTTGTCCCACGTTGTCCCACGGTGTCCAACGATGTCCAACGATGTCCAACGGTGTCCAACGGTGTCCCACGTTGTCCCACGTTGTCCAACGTTGTCCCACGGTGTCCAACGGTGTCCAACGGTGTCCAACGGTGTCCAACGATGTCC
Organism: Bombus terrestris; assembly: GCF_910591885.1. Classification (NCBI taxonomy): domain Eukaryota; kingdom Metazoa; phylum Arthropoda; class Insecta; order Hymenoptera; family Apidae; genus Bombus; species Bombus terrestris. The sequence continues at coordinate 62,639 of NW_025963614.1, read as the reverse complement.
AACGATGTCCAACGATGTCCAACGGTGTCCAGCGATGTCCAACGGTGTCCAGCGATGTCCAACGATGTCCAACGGTGTCCCACGATGTCCAACGATGTCCAACGATGTCCAACGGTGTCCAACGGTGTCCCACGTTGTCCCACGTTGTCCCACGTTGTCCCACGGTGTCCAACGATGTCCAACGGTGTCCCACGTTGTCCCACGTTGTCCCACGTTGTCCCACGTTGTCCCACGTTGTCCCACGTTGTCCCACGTTGTCCCACGTTGTCCCACGTTGTCCCACGTTGTCCTACGTTGTCCCACGTTGTCCCACGTTGTCCCACGTTGTCCCACGTTGTCCCACGTTGTCCCACGGTGTCCAACGGTGTCCAACGGTGTCCAACGGTGTCCAACGATGTCCAACGATGTCCAACGGTGTCCAACGGTGTCCCGCGTTGTCCCACGTTGTCCCACGGTGTCCAACGGTGTCCAACGGTGTCCCACGTTGTCCCACGTTGTCCCACGTTGTCCCACGTTGTCCCACGTTGTCCCACGTTGTTCCATGGTTTCCCACGTTGTCCCAAATTGTCCCACGTTGTCCCACGTTGTTCCATGGTTTCCCACGTTGTCCCACGTTGTCCCACGTTGTCGCACGGTGTCCAACGATGTCCAACGGTGTCCAACGGTGTCCCACGGTGTCCAACGGTGTGCCACGTTGTCCCACGTTGTCCCACGTTGTCCCACGTTGTCCCACGTTGTCCAACGGTGTCCCACGGTGTCCAACGCTGTCCCACGTTGTCCCACGTTGTCCCACGTTGTCCCACGTTGTCCCACGTTGTCCCACGGTGTCCAACGGTGTCCAACGATGTCCAACGGTGTCCAACGGTGTCCCACGATGTCCACCGATGTCCAACGGTGTCCAACGGTGTCCAACGGTGTCCAACGGTGTCCAACGATGTCCAACGATGTCCAACGATGTCCAACGGTGTCCAACGATGTCCAACGATGTCCAACGGTGTCCCACGATGTCCAACGATGTCCAACGATGTCCAACGGTGTCCAACGGTGTCCCACGTTGTCCCACGTTGTCCCACGTTGTCCCACGGTGTCCAACGATGTCCAACGGTGTCCCACGTTGTCCCACGTTGTCCAACGGTGTCCCACGGTGTCCAACGGTGTCCCACGTTGTCCCACGTTGTCCCACGTTGTCCCACGTTGTCCCACGTTGTCCCACGTTGTCCCACGTTGTCCCACGTTGTCCCACGGTGTCCAACGATGTCCAACGGTGTCCCACGTTGTCCCACGTTGTCCCACGTTGTCCCACGTTGTCCCACGTTGTTCCATGGTTTCCCACGTTGTCCCACGTTGTCCCACGTTGTCCCACGGTGTCCAACGATGTCCAACGGTGTCCAACGGTGTCCCACGGTGTCCAACGGTGTGCCACGTTGTCCCACGTTGTCCCACGTTGTCCCACGTTGTCCCACGTTGTCCCACGTTGTCCCACGGTGTCCAACGATGTCCAACGGTGTCCAACGGTGTCCCACGGTGTCCAACGGTGTCCCACGTTGTCCCACGTTGTCCCACGTTGTCCCACGTTGTCCCACGTTGTCCCACGTTGTCCAACGATGTCCAACGGTGTCCCACGTTGTCCCACGTTGTTCCATGGTTTCCCACGTTGTCCCACGTTGTCCCACGTTGTCCCACGTTGTCCTACGTTGTCCAACGATGTCCAACGGTGTCCCACGTTGTCCCACGGTGTCCAACGATGTCCAACGGTGTCCAACGGTGTCCCACGGTGTCCAACGGTGTCCCACGTTGTCCAACGGTGTCCCACGTTGTCCCACGTTGTCCCACGTTGTCCCACGTTGTCCCACGTTGTCCCACGATGTCCCACGTTGTCCCACGTTGTCCCACGTTGTCCCACGTTGTCCCACGTTGTCCCACGGTGTCCAACGATGTCCAACGGTGTCCAACGGTGTCCAACGGTGTCCAACGATGTCCAACGATGTCCAACGATGTCCAACGGTGTCCAACGATGTCCAACGATGTCCAACGGTGTCCCACGATGTCCAACGATGTCCAACGATGTCCAACGGTGTCCAACGGTGTCCAACGGTGTCCCACGGTGTCCAACGGTGTCCCACGTTGTCCCACGTTGTCCCACGTTGTCCCACGTTGTCCCACGATGTCCCACGTTGTCCAACGGTGTCCAACGGTGTCCAACGATGTCCAACGATGTCCAACGGTGTCCCACGATGTCCAACGATGTCCAACGATGTCCAACGGTGTCCCACGTTGTCCCACGTTGTCCCACGTTGTCCCGCGTTGTCCCACGTTGTCCCACGGTGTCCAACGATGTCCAACGGTGTCCCACGTTGTCCAACGGTGTCCCACGTTGTCCCACGTTGTCCCACGTTGTCCCACGTTGTCCCACGTTGTCCCACGTTGTCCCACGTTGTCCCACGTTGTCCCACGTTGTCCCACGTTGTCCCACGTTGTCCCACGTTGTCCCACGGTGTCCAACGATGTCCAACAGTGTCCAACGGTGTCCCACGGTGTCCAACGGTGTCCCACGTTGTCCCACGTTGTCCCACGTTGTCCCACGTTGTCCCACGTTGTCCCACGTTGTCCAACGATGTCCAACGGTGTCCCACGTTGTCCCACGTTGTTCCATGGTTTCCCACGTTGTCCCACGTTGTCCCACGTTGTCCCACGTTGTCCCACGTTGTCCCACGGTGTCCCACGGTGTCCAACGATGTCCAACGGTGTCCCACGTTGTCCCACGTTGTCCCACGTTGTCCCACGTTGTCCCACGTTGTCCCACGATGTCCCACGTTGTCCCACGTTGTCCCACGTTGTCCCACGTTGTCCCACGTTGTCCCACGTTGTCCCACGTTGTCCCACGTTGTCCCACGTTGTCCCACGGTGTCCAACGATGTCCAACGGTGTCCCACGTTGTCCCACGTTGTCCCACGTTGTCCCACGGTGTCCAACGATGTCCAACGGTGTCCAACGGTGTCCCACGGTGTCCAACGGTGTCCCACGTTGTCCCACGTTGTCCCACGTTGTCCCACGTTGTCCCACGTTGTCCCACGATGTCCCACGTTGTCCCACGTTGTCCCACGTTGTCCCACGTTGTCCCACGTTGTCCCACGGTGTCCCACGGTGTCCAACGATGTCCAACGGTGTCCCACGTTGTCCCACGTTGTCCCACGTTGTCCCACGGTGTCCAACGATGTCCAACGGTGTCCAACGGTGTCCCACGTTGTCCCACGTTGTCCCACGTTGTCCCACGTTGTCCCACGTTGTCCCACGTTGTCCCACGTTGTCCCACGATGTCCCACGTTGTCCCACGTTGTCCCACGTTGTCCCACGTTGTCCCACGTTGTCCCACGTTGTCCCACGGTGTCCAACGATGTCCAACGGTGTCCAACGGTGTCCAACGGTGTCCAACGATGTCCAACGATGTCCAACGATGTCCAACGGTGTCCAACGATGTCCAACGATGTCCAACGGTGTCCCACGATGTCCAACGATGTCCAACGATGTCCAACGATGTCCAACGGTGTCCCACGTTGTCCCACATTGTCCCACGTTGTCCCACGTTGTCCCACGTTGTCCCACGGTGTCCAACGATGTCCAACGGTGTCCAACGGTGTCCCACGGTGTCCAACGGTGTCCCACGTTGTCCCACGTTGTCCCACGTTGTCCCACGTTGTCCCACGTTGTCCCACGATGTCCCACGTTGTCCCACGTTGTCCCACGTTGTCCCACGTTGTCCCACGTTGTCCCACGTTCTCCCACGTTGTCCCACGTTGTCCCACGTTGTCCCACGGTGTCCAACGATGTCCAACGGTGTCCCACGTTGTCCCACGTTGTCCCACGTTGTCCCACGGTGTCCAACGATGTCCAACGGTGTCCAACGGTGTCCCACGGTGTCCAACGGTGTCCCACGTTGTCCCACGTTGTCCCACGTTGTCCCACGTTGTCCCACGTTGTCCCACGATGTCCCACGTTGTCCCACGTTGTCCCACGTTGTCCCACGTTGTCCCACGGTGTCCAACGATGTCCAACGGTGTCCCACGTTGTCCAACGGTGTCCCACGTTGTCCCACGTTGTCCCACGTTGTCCCACGTTGTCCCACGTTGTCCCACGTTGTCCCACGTTGTCCCACGTTGTCCCACGTTGTCCCACGTTGTCCCACGTTGTCCCACGGTGTCCAACGATGTCCAACGGTGTCCAACGGTGTCCCACGGTGTCCAACGGTGTCCCACGTTGTCCCACGTTGTCCCACGTTGTCCCACGTTGTCCCACGTTGTCCCACGGTGTCCAACGATGTCCAACGGTGTCCCACGTTGTCCCACGTTGTCCCACGTTGTCCCACGGTGTCCAACGATGTCCAACGGTGTCCAACGGTGTCCCACGGTGTCCAACGGTGTCCCACGTTGTCCCACGTTGTCCCACGTTGTCCCACGGTGTCCAACGATGTCCAACGGTGTCCCACGTTGTCCAACGGTGTCCCACGTTGTCCCACGTTGTCCCACGTTGTCCCACGTTGTCCCACGTTGTCCCACGTTGTCCCACGTTGTCCCACGTTGTCCCACGTTGTCCCACGTTGTCCCACGTTGTCCCACGTTGTCCCACGGTGTCCCACGTTGTCCCACGTTGTCCCACGTTGTCCAACGATGTCCAACGGTGTCCCACGTTGTCCCACGTTGTTCCATGGTTTCCCACGTTGTCCCACGATGTCCAACGGTGTCCAACGGTGTCCCACGTTGTCCCACGGTGTCCCACGGTGTCCAACGATGTCCAACGGTGTCCCACGTTGTCCCACGTTGTCCCACGTTGTCCCACGTTGTCCCACGTTGTCCCACGGTGTCCAACGATGTCCAACGGTGTCCAACGGTGTCCCACGTTGTCCCACGTTGTCCCACGTTGTCCCACGGTGTCCCACGGTGTCCAACGATGTCCAACGGTGTCCCACGTTGTCCCACGTTGTCCCACGTTGTCCCACGTTGTCCCACGTTGTCCCACGATGTCCCACGTTGTCCCACGTTGTCCCACGTTGTCCCACGTTGTCCCACGTTGTCCCACGTTGTCCCACGTTGTCCCACGTGGTCCCACGTTGTCCCACGTTGTCCCACGTTGTCCCACGGTGTCCAACGATGTCCAACGGTGTCCCACGTTGTCCCACGTTGTCCCACGTTGTCCCACGTTGTCCCACGTTGTCCCACGGTGTCCAACGATGTCCAACGGTGTCCAACGGTGTCCCACGTTGTCCCACGTTGTCCCACGTTGTCCCACGTTGTCCCACGTTGTCCCACGGTGTCCAACGATGTCCAACGGTGTCCAACGGTGTCCCACGTTGTCCCACGTTGTCCCACGTTGTCCCACGTTGTCCCACGTTGTCCCACGTGGTCCCACGTTGTCCCACGTTGTCCCACGGTGTCCAACGATGTCCAACGGTGTCCCACGTTGTCCAACGGTGTCCCACGTTGTCCCACGTTGTCCCACGTTGTCCCACGTTGTCCAACGATGTCCAACGGTGTCCCACGTTGTCCCACGTTGTCCCACGTTGTCCCACGTTGTCCCACGTTGTCCCACGTTGTCCCACGTTGTCCCACGTTGTCCCACGTTGTCCCACGTTGTCCCACGTTGTCCCACGGTGTCCAACGATGTCCAACGGTGTCCAACGGTGTCCCACGGTGTCCAACGGTGTCCCACGTTGTCCCACGTTGTCCCACGTTGTCCCACGTTGTCCCACGTTGTCCCACGTTGTCCAACGATGTCCAACGGTGTCCCACGTTGTCCCACGTTGTTCCATGGTTTCCCACGTTGTCCCACGTTGTCCCACGTTGTCCCACGTTGTCCCACGTTGTCCCACGGTGTCCCACGGTTCCAACGATGTCCAACGGTGTCCCACGTTGTCCCACGTTGTCCCACGTTGTCCCACGTTGTCCCACGTTGTCCCACGATGTCCCACGTTGTCCCACGTTGTCCCACGTTGTCCCACGTTGTCCCACGTTGTCCCACGTTGTCCCACGTTGTCCCACGTGGTCCCACGTTGTCCCACGTTGTCGCACGGTGTCCAACGATGTCCAACGGTGTCCCACGTTGTCCAACGGTGTCCCACGTTGTCCCACGTTGTCCCACGTTGTCCCACGTTGTCCCACGATGTCCCACGTTGTCCCACGTTGTCCCACGTTGTCCCACGTTGTCCCACGTTGTCCCACGTTGTCCCACGTTCTCCCACGTTGTCCCACGTTGTCCCACGTTGTCCCACGGTGTCCAACGATGTCCAACGGTGTCCCACGTTGTCCCACGTTGTCCCACGTTGTCCCACGGTGTCCAACGATGTCCAACGGTGTCCAACGGTGTCCCACGGTGTCCAACGGTGTCCCACGTTGTCCCACGTTGTCCCACGTTGTCCCACGTTGTCCCACGTTGTCCCACGATGTCCCACGTTGTCCCACGTTGTCCCACGTTGTCCCACGTTGTCCCACGTTGTCCCACGTTGTCCCACGGTGTCCAACGATGTCCAACGGTGTCCAACGGTGTCCAACGGTGTCCAACGATGTCCAACGATGTCCAACGATGTCCAACGGTGTCCAACGATGTCCAACGATGTCCAACGGTGTCCCACGATGTCCAACGATGTCCAACGATGTCCAACGATGTCCAACGGTGTCCCACGTTGTCCCACGTTGTCCCACGTTGTCCCACGTTGTCCCACGTTGTCCCACGGTGTCCAACGATGTCCAACGGTGTCCAACGGTGTCCCACGGTGTCCAACGGTGTCCCACGTTGTCCCACGTTGTCCCACGTTGTCCCACGTTGTCCCACGTTGTCCCACGATGTCCCACGTTGTCCCACGTTGTCCCACGTTGTCCGACGTTGTCCCACGTTGTCCCACGTTGTCCCACGGTGTCCAACGATGTCCAACGGTGTCCAACGGTGTCCAACGGTGTCCAACGATGTCCAACGATGTCCAACGATGTCCCACGTTGTCCAACGGTGTCCCACGTTGTCCCACGTTGTCCCACGTTGTCCCACGTTGTCCCACGTTGTCCCACGTTGTCCCACGTTGTCCCACGTTGTCCCACGTTGTCCCACGTTGTCCCACGTTGTCCCACGTTGTCCCACGTTGTCCCACGTTGTCCCACGGTGTCCAACGATGTCCAACGGTGTCCAACGGTGTCCCACGGTGTCCAACGGTGTCCCACGTTGTCCCACGTTGTCCCACGTTGTCCCACGTTGTCCCACGTTGTCCCACGTTGTCCAACGATGTCCAACGGTGTCCCACGTTGTCCCACGTTGTTCCATGGTTTCCCACGTTGTCCCACGTTGTCCCACGTTGTCCCACGTTGTCCCACGTTGTCCCACGGTGTCCCACGGTGTCCAACGATGTCCAACGGTGTCCCACGTTGTCCCACGTTGTCCCACGTTGTCCCACGTTGTCCCACGTTGTCCCACGTTGTCCCACGTTGTCCCACGTTGTCCCACGTTGTCCCACGTTGTCCCACGTTGTCCCACGTGGTCCCACGTTGTCCCACGTTGTCCCACGGTGTCCAACGATGTCCAACGGTGTCCCACGTTGTCCAACGGTGTCCCACGTTGTCCCACGTTGTCCCACGTTGTCCCACGTTGTCCCACGATGTCCCGCGTTGTCCCACGTTGTCCCACGTTGTCCCACGTTGTCCCACGTTGTCCCACGTTGTCCCACGTTGTCCCACGTTGTCCCACGTTGTCCCACGTGGTCCCACGTTGTCCCACGTTGTCCCACGGTGTCCAACGATGTCCAACGGTGTCCCACGTTGTCCAACGGTGTCCCACGTTGTCCCACGTTGTCCCACGTTGTCCCACGTTGTCCCACGATGTCCCACGTTGTCCCACGTTGTCCCACGTTGTCCCACGTTGTCCCACGTTGTCCCACGTTGTCCCACGTTGTTCCACGTTGTCCCACGTTGTCCCACGGTGTCCAACGATGTCCAACGGTGTCCCACGTTGTCCAACGGTGTCCCACGTTGTCCCACGATGTCCCACGTTGTCCCACGTTGTCCCACGTTGTCCCACGTTGTCCCACGTTGTCCCACGTTGTCCCACGTTGTTCCACGTTGTCCCACGTTGTCCCACGGTGTCCAACGATGTCCAACGGTGTCCCACGTTGTCCAACGGTGTCCCACGTTGTCCCACGTTGTCCCACGTTGTCCCACGTTGTCCCACGTTGTCCCACGTTGTCCCACGTTGTCCCACGTTGTCCCACGTTGTCCCACGTTGTCCAACGATGTCCAACGGTGTCCCACGTTGTCCCACGTTGTTCCATGGTTTCCCACGTTGTCCCACGTTGTCCCACGGTGTCCAACGATGTCCAACGGTGTCCAACGGTGTCCAACGGTGTCCAACGGTGTCCCACGTTGTCCCACGTTGTCCCACGTTGTCCCACGGTGTCCAACGATGTCCAACGGTGTCCCACGTTGTCCCACGTTGTCCCACGTTGTCCCACGTTGTCCCACGATGTCCCACGTTGTCCCACGTTGTCCCACGTTGTCCCACGTTGTCCCGCGTTGTCCCACGTTGTCCCACGTTGTCCCACGTTGTCCCACGTTGTCCCACGTTGTCCCACGTTGTCCCACGTTGTCCCACGTTGTCCCACGTTGTCCCACGTTGTCCCACGGTGTCCAACGGTGTCCAACGATGTCCAACGTTGTCCCACGTTGTCCCACGTTGTCCCACGTTGTCCCACGATGTCCCACGTTGTCCCACGTTGTCCCACGGTGTCCAACGATGTCCAACGGTGTCCAACGGTGTCCAACGGTGTCCAACGGTGTCCCACGTTGTCCCACGTTGTCCCACGTTGTCCCACGGTGTCCAACGATGTCCAACGGTGTCCAACGGTGTCCAACGGTGTCCAACGATGTCCAACGATGTCCAACGATGTCCAACGGTGTCCCACGTTGTCCCACGTTGTCCCACGTTGTCCCACGTTGTCCCACGTTGTCCCACGTTGTCCCACGTTGTCCCACGTTGTCCCACGTTGTCCCACGTGGTCCCACGTTGTCCCACGTTGTCCCACGGTGTCCAACGATGTCCAACGGTGTCCCACGTTGTCCAACGGTGTCCCACGTTGTCCCACGTTGTCCCACGTTGTCCCACGTTGTCCCACGATGTCCCACGTTGTCCCACGTTGTCCCACGTTGTCCCACGTTGTCCCACGTTGTCCCACGTTGTCCCACGTTGTCCCACGTTGTCCCACGTTGTCCCACGTGGTCCCACGTTGTCCCACGTTGTCCCACGTTGTCCCACGTTGTCCCACGTTGTCCCACGTTGTCCCACGTTGTCCCACGTTGTCCAACGATGTCCAACGGTGTCCCACGTAGTCCCACGTTGTTCCATGGTTTCCCACGTTGTCCCACGTTGTCCCACGGTGTCCAACGATGTCCAACGGTGTCCAACGGTGTCCAACGGTGTCCAACGGTGTCCCACGTTGTCCCACGTTGTCCCACGTTGTCCCACGGTGTCCAACGATGTCCAACGGTGTCCCACGTTGTCCCACGTTGTCCCACGTTGTCCCACGTTGTCCCACGTTGTCCCACGATGTCCCACGTTGTCCCACGTTGTCCCACGTTGTCCCACGTTGTCCCGCGTTGTCCCACGTTGTCCCACGTTGTCCCACGTTGTCCCACGTTGTCCCACGTTGTCCCACGTTGTCCCACGTTGTCCCACGTTGTCCCACGTTGTCCCACGTTGTCCCACGTTGTCCCACGGTGTCCAACGGTGTCCAACGATGTCCAACGTTGTCCCACGTTGTCCCACGTTGTCCCACGTTGTCCCACGATGTCCCACGTTGTCCCACGTTGTCCCACGGTGTCCAACGATGTCCAACGGTGTCCAACGGTGTCCAACGGTGTCCCACGTTGTCCCACGTTGTCCCACGTTGTCCCACGGTGTCCAACGATGTCCAACGGTGTCCAGCGATGTCCAACGGTGTCCCACGTTGTCCCACGTTGTCCCACGTTGTCCCACGTTGTCCCACGTTGTCCCACGTTGTCCCACGTTGTCCCACGTTGTCCCACGTTGTCCCACGATGTCCCACGTTGTCCCACGTTGTCCCACGTTGTCCCACGTTGTCCCACGTTGTCCCACGGTGTCCAACGATGTCCAACGGTGTCCAACGGTGTCCAACGGTGTCCAACGATGTCCAACGATGTCCAACGATGTCCAACGGTGTCCCACGTTGTCCCACGTTGTCCCACGATGTCCCACGTTGTCCCACGTTGTCCGACGTTGTCCCACGTTGTCCAACGGTGTCCCACGTTGTCCAACGGTGTCCCACGTTGTCCCACGTTGTCCCACGTTGTCATACGTTGTCCCACGATGTCCCACGTTGTCCCACGTTGTCCCACGTTGTCCCACGTTGTCCCACGTTGTCCCACGTTGTCCCACGTTCTCCCACGTTGTCCCACGTTGTCCCACGTTGTCCCACGGTGTCCAACGATGTCCAACGGTGTCCCACGTTGTCCCACGTTGTCCCACGTTGTCCCACGGTGTCCAACGATGTCCAACGGTGTCCAACGGTGTCCCACGGTGTCCAACGGTGTCCCACGTTGTCCCACGTTGTCCCACGTTGTCCCACGTTGTCCCACGTTGTCCCACGATGTCCCACGTTGTCCCACGTTGTCCCACGTTGTCCCACGTTGTCCCACGTTGTCCCACGTTGTCCCACGGTGTCCAACGATGTCCAACGGTGTCCAACGATGTCCAACGGTGTCCCACGATGTCCAACGATGTCCAACGATGTCCAACGATGTCCAACGGTGTCCCACGTTGTCCCACGTTGTCCCACGTTGTCCCACGTTGTCCCACGTTGTCCCACGGTGTCCAACGATGTCCAACGGTGTCCAACGGTGTCCCACGGTGTCCAACGGTGTCCCACGTTGTCCCACGTTGTCCCACGTTGTCCCACGTTGTCCCACGTTGTCCCACGATGTCCCACGTTGTCCCACGTTGTCCCACGTTGTCCCACGTTGTCCCACGTTGTCCCACGTTGTCCCACGTTGTCCCACGTTGTCCCACGTTGTCCCACGGTGTCCAACGATGTCCAACGGTGTCCAACGGTGTCCAACGGTGTCCAACGATGTCCAACGATGTCCAACGATGTCCCACGTTGTCCAACGGTGTCCCACGTTGTCCCACGTTGTCCCACGTTGTCCCACGTTGTCCCACGTTGTCCCACGTTGTCCCACGTTGTCCCACGTTGTCCCACGTTGTCCCACGTTGTCCCACGTTGTCCCACGTTGTCCCACGTTGTCCCACGTTGTCCCACGGTGTCCAACGATGTCCAACGGTGTCCAACGGTGTCCCACGGTGTCCAACGGTGTCCCACGTTGTCCCACGTTGTCCCACGTTGTCCCACGTTGTCCCACGTTGTCCCACGTTGTCCAACGATGTCCAACGGTGTCCCACGTTGTCCCACGTTGTTCCATGGTTTCCCACGTTGTCCCACGTTGTCCCACGTTGTCCCACGTTGTCCCACGTTGTCCCACGGTGTCCCACGGTGTCCAACGATGTCCAACGGTGTCCCACGTTGTCCCACGTTGTCCCACGTTGTCCCACGTTGTCCCACGTTGTCCCACGTTGTCCCACGTTGTCCCACGTTGTCCCACGTTGTCCCACGTTGTCCCACGTTGTCCCACGTGGTCCCACGTTGTCCCACGTTGTCCCACGGTGTCCCACGTTGTCCCACGTTGTCCCACGTTGTCCCACGTTGTCCCACGTTGTCCCACGTTGTCCCACGTTGTCCCACGTTGTCCCACGTTGTCCCACGTTGTCCCACGTTGTCCCACGTGGTCCCACGTTGTCCCACGTTGTCCCACGGTGTCCAACGATGTCCAACGGTGTCCCACGTTGTCCAACGGTGTCCCACGTTGTCCCACGTTGTCCCACGTTGTCCCACGTTGTCCCACGATGTCCCACGTTGTCCCACGTTGTCCCACGTTGTCCCACGTTGTCCCACGGTGTCCAACGATGTCCAACGGTGTCCAACGGTGTCCCACGTTGTCCCACGATGTCCCACGTTGTCCCACGTTGTCCCACGTTGTCCCACGTTGTCCCACGTTGTCCCACGTTGTCCCACGGTGTCCCACGTTGTCCCACGTTGTCCCACGTTGTCCCACGTTGTCCCACGTTGTCCCACGTTGTCCCACGTTGTCCCACGTTGTCCCACGTTGTCCCACGTTGTCCCACGTTGTCCCACGTTGTCCCACGTTGTCCCACGTTCTCCCACGTTGTCCAACGATGTCCAACGGTGTCCAACGGTGTCCAACGGTGTCCAACGGTGTCCCACGTTGTCCCACGTTGTCCCACGTTGTCCCACGGTGTCCAACGATGTCCAACGGTGTCCCACGTTGTCCCACGTTGTCCCACGTTGTCCCACGTTGTCCCACGTTGTCCCACGATGTCCCACGTTGTCCCACGTTGTCCCACGTTGTCCCACGTTGTCCCGCGTTGTCCCACGTTGTCCCACGTTGTCCCACGTTGTCCCACGTTGTCCCACGTTGTCCCACGTTGTCCCACGTTGTCCCACGTTGTCCCACGGTGTCCAACGATGTCCAACGGTGTCCCACGTTGTCCCACGTTGTCCCACGTTGTCCCACGTTGTCCCACGTTGTCCCACGTTGTCCCACGTTGTCCCACGATGTCCCACGTTGTCCCACGTTGTCCCACGTTGTCCCACGTTGTCCCACGTTGTCCCACGTTGTCCCACGGTGTCCAACGATGTCCAACGGTGTCCAACGGTGTCCAACGGTGTCCAACGATGTCCAACGATGTCCAACGATGTCCAACGGTGTCCCACGTTGTCCCACGTTGTCCCACGATGTCCCACGTTGTCCCACGTTGTCCGACGTTGTCCCACGTTGTCCAACGGTGTCCCACGTTGTCCAACGGTGTCCCACGTTGTCCCACGTTGTCCCACGTTGTCATACGTTGTCCCACGATGTCCCACGTTGTCCCACGTTGTCCCACGTTGTCCCACGTTGTCCCAACTTGTCCCACGTTGTCCCACGTTCTCCCACGTTGTCCCACGTTGTCCCACGTTGTCCCACGGTGTCCAACGATGTCCAACGGTGTCCCACGTTGTCCCACGTTGTCCCACGGTGTCCCACGGTGTCCAACGATGTCCAACGGTGTCCAACGGTGTCCCACGGTGTCCAACGGTGTCCCACGTTGTCCCACGTTGTCCCACGTTGTCCCACGTTGTCCCACGTTGTCCCACGATGTCCCACGTTGTCCCACGTTGTCCCACGTTGTCCCACGTTGTCCCACGTTGTCCCACGTTGTCCCACGGTGTCCAACGATGTCCAACGGTGTCCAACGGTGTCCAACGGTGTCCAACGATGTCCAACGATGTCCAACGATGTCCAACGGTGTCCAACGATGTCCAACGATGTCCAACGGTGTCCCACGATGTCCAACGATGTCCAACGATGTCCAACGATGTCCAACGGTGTCCCACGTTGTCCCACGTTGTCCCACGTTGTCCCACGTTGTCCCACGTTGTCCCACGGTGTCCAACGATGTCCAACGGTGTCCAACGGTGTCCCACGGTGTCCAACGGTGTCCCACGTTGTCCCACGTTGTCCCACGTTGTCCCACGTTGTCCCACGTTGTCCCACGATGTCCCACGTTGTCCCACGTTGTCCCACGTTGTCCCACGTTGTCCCACGTTGTCCCACGTTGTCCCACGTTGTCCCACGTTGTCCCACGGTGTCCAACGATGTCCAACGGTGTCCAACGGTGTCCAACGGTGTCCAACGATGTCCAACGATGTCCAACGATGTCCCACGTTGTCCAACGGTGTCCCACGTTGTCCCACGTTGTCCCACGTTGTCCCACGTTGTCCCACGTTGTCCCACGTTGTCCCACGTTGTCCCACGTTGTCCCACGTTGTCCCACGTTGTCCCACGTTGTCCCACGTTGTCCCACGTTGTCCCACGTTGTCCCACGGTGTCCAACGATGTCCAACGGTGTCCAACGGTGTCCCACGGTGTCCAACGGTGTCCCACGTTGTCCCACGTTGTCCCACGTTGTCCCACGTTGTCCCACGTTGTCCCACGTTGTCCAACGATGTCCAACGGTGTCCCACGTTGTCCCACGTTGTTCCATGGTTTCCCACGTTGTCCCACGTTGTCCCACGTTGTCCCACGTTGTCCCACGTTGTCCCACGGTGTCCCACGGTGTCCAACGATGTCCAACGGTGTCCCACGTTGTCCCACGTTGTCCCACGTTGTCCCACGTTGTCCCACGTTGTCCCACGTTGTCCCACGTTGTCCCACGTTGTCCCACGTTGTCCCACGTTGTCCCACGTTGTCCCACGTGGTCCCACGTTGTCCCACGTTGTCCCACGGTGTCCAACGATGTCCAACGGTGTCCCACGTTGTCCAACGGTGTCCCACGTTGTCCCACGTTGTCCCACGTTGTCCCACGTTGTCCCACGATGTCCCACGTTGTCCCACGTTGTCCCACGTTGTCCCACGTTGTCCCACGGTGTCCAACGATGTCCAACGGTGTCCAACGGTGTCCCACGTTGTCCCACGATGTCCCACGTTGTCCCACGTTGTCCCACGTTGTCCCACGATGTCCCACGTTGTCCCACGTTGTCCCACGTTGTCCCACGTTGTCCCACGTTGTCCCACGTTGTCCCACGGTGTCCAACGATGTCCAACGGTGTCCAACGGTGTCCAACGGTGTCCAACGATGTCCAACGATGTCCAACGATGTCCCACGTTGTCCAACGGTGTCCCACGTTGTCCCACGTTGTCCCACGTTGTCCCACGTTGTCCCACGTTGTCCCACGTTGTCCCACGTTGTCCCACGTTGTCCCACGTTGTCCCACGTTGTCCCACGTTGTCCCACGTTGTCCCACGTTGTCCCACGGTGTCCAACGATGTCCAACGGTGTCCAACGGTGTCCCACGGTGTCCAACGGTGTCCCACGTTGTCCCACGTTGTCCCACGTTGTCCCACGTTGTCCCACGTTGTCCCACGTTGTCCAACGATGTCCAACGGTGTCCCACGTTGTCCCACGTTGTTCCATGGTTTCCCACGTTGTCCCACGTTGTCCCACGTTGTCCCACGTTGTCCCACGTTGTCCCACGGTGTCCCACGGTGTCCAACGATGTCCAACGGTGTCCCACGTTGTCCCACGTTGTCCCACGTTGTCCCACGTTGTCCCACGTTGTCCCACGTTGTCCCACGTTGTCCCACGTTGTCCCACGTTGTCCCACGTTGTCCCACGCTGTCCCACGTGGTCCCACGTTGTCCCACGTTGTCCCACGGTGTCCAACGATGTCCAACGGTGTCCCACGTTGTCCAACGGTGTCCCACGTTGTCCCACGTTGTCCCACGTTGTCCCACGTTGTCCCACGATGTCCCACGTTGTCCCACGTTGTCCCACGTTGTCCCACGTTGTCCCACGTTGTCCCACGTTGTCCCACGTTGTCCCACGTTGTCCCACGTTCTCCCACGTTCTCCCACGTTGTCCAACGATGTCCAACGGTGTCCAACGGTGTCCAACGGTGTCCAACGGTGTCCCACGTTGTCCCACGTTGTCCCACGTTGTCCCACGGTGTCCAACGATGTCCAACGGTGTCCCACGTTGTCCCACGTTGTCCCACGTTGTCCCACGTTGTCCCACGTTGTCCCACGATGTCCCACGTTGTCCCACGTTGTCCCACGTTGTCCCACGTTGTCCCGCGTTGTCCCACGTTGTCCCACGTTGTCCCACGTTGTCCCACGTTGTCCCACGTTGTCCCACGTTGTCCCACGTTGTCCCACGTTGTCCCACGTTGTCCCACGTTGTCCCACGGTGTCCAACGGTGTCCAACGATGTCCAACGTTGTCCCACGTTGTCCCACGTTGCCCCACGTTGTCCCACGATGTCCCACGTTGTCCCACGTTGTCCCACGTTGTCCCACGGTGTCCAACGATGTCCAACGGTGTCCAACGGTGTCCAACGGTGTCCAACGGTGTCCCACGTTGTCCCACGTTGTCCCACGTTGTCCCACGGTGTCCAACGATGTCCAACGGTGTCCAGCGATGTCCAACGGTGTCCCACGTTGTCCCACGTTGTCCCACGTTGTCCCACGTTGTCCCACGTTGTCCCACGTTGTCCCACGTTGTCCCACGTTGTCCCACGATGTCCCACGTTGTCCCACGTTGTCCCACGTTGTCCCACGTTGTCCCACGTTGTCCCACGTTGTCCCACGGTGTCCAACGATGTCCAACGGTGTCCAACGGTGTCCAACGGTGTCCAACGATGTCCAACGATGTCCAACGATGTCCAACGGTGTCCAACGATGTCCAACGATGTCCAACGGTGTCCCACGATGTCCAACGATGTCCAACGATGTCCAACGGTGTCCAACGATGTCCAACGGTGTCCCACGTTGTCCCACGTTGTCCCACGTTGTCCCACGGTGTCCAACGATGTCCAACGGTGTCCCACGTTGTCCAGCGGTGTCCCACGTTGTCCCACGTTGTCCCACGTTGTCCCACGTTGTCCCACGTTGTCCCACGTTGTCCCACGTTGTCCCACGTTGTCCCACGTTGTCCCACGTTGTCCCACGTTGTCCCACGTTGTCCCACGGTGTCCAACGATGTCCAACGGTGTCCAACGGTGTCCCACGGTGTCCAACGGTGTCCCACGTTGTCCCACGTTGTCCCACGTTGTCCCACGTTGTCCCACGTTGTCCCACGTTGTCCCACGTTGTCCAACGATGTCCAACGGTGTCCCACGTTGTCCCACGTTGTTCCATGGTTTCCCACGTTGTCCCACGTTGTCCCACGTTGTCCCACGTTGTCCCACGGTGTCCAACGGTGTCCAACGATGTCCAACGTTGTCCCACGTTGTCCCACGTTGTCCCACGTTGTCCCACGATGTCCCACGTTGTCCCACGTTGTCCCACGTTGTCCCACGGTGTCCAACGATGTCCAACGGTGTCCAACGGTGTCCAACGGTGTCCAACGGTGTCCCACGTTGTCCCACGTTGTCCCACGTTGTCCCACGGTGTCCAACGATGTCCAACGGTGTCCAGCGATGTCCAACGGTGTCCCACGTTGTCCCACGTTGTCCCACGTTGTCCCACGTTGTCCCACGTTGTCCCACGTTGTCCCACGTTGTCCCACGTTGTCCCACGTTGTCCCACGATGTCCCACGTTGTCCCACGTTGTCCCACGTTGTCCCACGTTGTCCCACGTTGTCCCACGTTGTCCCACGGTGTCCAACGATGTCCAACGGTGTCCAACGGTGTCCAACGGTGTCCAACGATGTCCAACGATGTCCAACGATGTCCAACGGTGTCCAACGATGTCCAACGATGTCCAACGGTGTCCCACGATGTCCAACGATGTCCAACGATGTCCAACGGTGTCCAACGATGTCCAACGGTGTCCAACGATGTCCAACGATGTCCAACGGTGTCCCACGATGTCCAACGATGTCCAACGATGTCCAACGGTGTCCAACGGTGTCCAACGGTGTCCCACGGTGTCCAACGGTGTCCCACGTTGTCCCACGTTGTCCCACGTTGTCCCACGTTGTCCCACGATGTCCCACGTTGTCCAACGGTGTCCAACGGTGTCCAACGATGTCCAACGATGTCCAACGGTGTCCCACGATGTCCAACGATGTCCAACGATGTCCAACGGTGTCCCACGTTGTCCCACGTTGTCCCACGTTGTCCCACGTTGTCCCACGTTGTCCCACGGTGTCCAACGATGTCCAACGGTGTCCCACGTTGTCCAACGGTGTCCCACGTTGTCCCACGTTGTCCCACGTTGTCCCACGTTGTCCCACGTTGTCCCACGTTGTCCCACGTTGTCCCACGTTGTCCCACGTTGTCCCACGTTGTCCCACGGTGTCCAACGATGTCCAACGGTGTCCAACGGTGTCCCACGGTGTCCAACGGTGTCCCACGTTGTCCCACGTTGTCCCACGTTGTCCCACGTTGTCCCACGTTGTCCCACGTTGTCCAACGATGTCCAACGGTGTCCCACGTTGTCCCACGTTGTTCCATGGTTTCCCACGTTGTCCCACGTTGTCCCACGTTGTCCCACGTTGTCCCACGTTGTCCCACGGTGTCCCACGGTGTCCAACGATGTCCAACGGTGTCCCACGTTGTCCCACGTTGTCCCACGTTGTCCCACGTTGTCCCACGTTGTTCCACGATGTCCCACGTTGTCCCACGTTGTCCCACGTTGTCCCACGTTGTCCCACGTTGTCCCACGTTGTCCCACGTTGTCCCACGTGGTCCCACGTTGTCCCACGTTGTCCCACGGTGTCCAACGATGTCCAACGGTGTCCCACGTTGTCCAACGGTGTCCCACGTTGTCCCACGTTGTCCCACGTTGTCCCACGTTGTCCCACGATGTCCCACGTTGTCCCACGTTGTCCCACGTTGTCCCACGTTGTCCCACGTTGTCCCACGTTGTCCCACGTTCTCCCACGTTGTCCCACGTTGTCCCACGTTGTCCCACGGTGTCCAACGATGTCCAACGGTGTCCCACGTTGTCCCACGTTGTCCCACGTTGTCCCACGGTGTCCAACGATGTCCAACGGTGTCCAACGGTGTCCCACGGTGTCCAACGGTGTCCCACGTTGTCCCACGTTGTCCCACGTTGTCCCACGTTGTCCCACGTTGTCCCACGATGTCCCACGTTGTCCCACGTTGTCCCACGTTGTCCCACGTTGTCCCACGTTGTCCCACGTTGTCCCACGGTGTCCAACGATGTCCAACGGTGTCCAACGGTGTCCAACGGTGTCCAACGATGTCCAACGATGTCCAACGATGTCCAACGGTGTCCAACGATGTCCAACGATGTCCAACGGTGTCCCACGATGTCCAACGATGTCCAACGATGTCCAACGATGTCCAACGGTGTCCCACGTTGTCCCACGTTGTCCCACGTTGTCCCACGTTGTCCCACGTTGTCCCACGGTGTCCAACGATGTCCAACGGTGTCCAACGGTGTCCCACGGTGTCCAACGGTGTCCCACGTTGTCCCACGTTGTCCCACGTTGTACCACGTTGTCCCACGTTGTCCCACGATGTCCCACGTTGTCCCACGTTGTCCCACGTTGTCCCACGTTGTCCCACGTTGTCCCACGTTGTCCCACGGTGTCCAACGATGTCCAACGGTGTCCAACGGTGTCCAACGGTGTCCAACGATGTCCAACGATGTCCAACGATGTCCCACGTTGTCCAACGGTGTCCCACGTTGTCCCACGTTGTCCCACGTTGTCCCACGTTGTCCCACGTTGTCCCACGTTGTCCCACGTTGTCCCACGTTGTCCCACGTTGTCCCACGTTGTCCCACGTTGTCCCACGTTGTCCCACGTTGTCCCACGTTGTCCCACGGTGTCCAACGATGTCCAACGGTGTCCGACGGTGTCCCACGGTGTCCAACGGTGTCCCACGTTGTCCCACGTTGTCCCACGTTGTCCCACGTTGTCCCACGTTGTCCCACGTTGTCCAACGATGTCCAACGGTGTCCCACGTTGTCCCACGTTGTTCCATGGTTTCCCACGTTGTCCCACGTTGTCCCACGTTGTCCCACGTTGTCCCACGTTGTCCCACGGTGTCCCACGGTGTCCAACGCTGTCCAACGGTGTCCCACGTTGTCCCACGTTGTCCCACGTTGTCCCACGTTGTCCCACGTTGTCCCACGTTGTCCCACGTTGTCCCACGTTGTCCCACGTTGTCCCACGTTGTCCCACGTGGTCCCACGTTGTCCCACGTTGTCCCACGGTGTCCAACGATGTCCAACGGTGTCCCACGTTGTCCCACGTTGTCCCACGTTGTCCCACGTTGTCCCACGTTGTCCCACGTTGTCCCACGTTGTCCCACGTTCTCCCACGTTGTCCCACGTTGTCCCACGTTGTCCCACGGTGTCCAACGATGTCCAACGGTGTCCCACGTTGTCCCACGTTGTCCCACGATGTCCCACGTTGTCCCACGTTGTCCCACGTTGTCCCACGTTGTCCCACGTTGTCCCACGTTGTCCCACGTTGTCCCACGTTGTCCCACGTTGTCCCACGTTGTCCCACGTTGTCCCACGTTGTCCCACGTTGTCTCACGTTGTCCCACGTTGTCCCACGGTGTCCAACGGTGTCCAACGATGTCCCACGTTGTCCCACGTTGTCCTACGTTGTCCCACGTTGTCCCACGATGTCCCACGTTGTCCCACGTTGTCCCACGTTGTCCCACGTTGTCCCACGTTGTCCCACGTTGTCCCACGTTGTCCCACGTTGTCCCACGTTGTCCCACGTTGTCCCACGTTGTCCCACGTTGTCCCACGTTGTCTCACGTTGTCCCACGTTGTCCCACGGTGTCCAACGGTGTCCAACGATGTCCCACGTTGTCCCACGTTGTCCTACGTTGTCCCACGTTGTCCCACGATGTCCCACGTTGTCCCACGTTGTCCCACGTTGTCCCACGTTGTCCCACGTTGTCCCACGTTGTCCCACGTTGTCCCACGTTGTCCCACGTTGTCCCACGTTGTCCCACGTTGTCCCACGTTGTCCCACGTTGTCCCACGGTGTCCAACGATGTCCAACGGTGTCCAGCGATGTCCAACGGTGTCCCACGTTGTCCCACGTTTTCCCACGTTGTCCCACGTTGTCCCACGGTGTCCAACGATGTCCAACGATGTCCAACGGTGTCCCACGTTGTCCCACGTTGTTCCATGGTTTCCCACGTTGTCCCACGTTGTCCCACGTTGTCCCACGGTGTCCAACGATGTCCAACGGTGTCCAACGGTGTCCAACGGTGTCCAACGGTGTCCCACGTTGTCCCACGTTGTCCCACGTTGTCCCACGTTGTCCCACGTTGTCCCACGATGTCCCACGTTGTCCCACGTTGTCCCACGTTGTCCCACGGTGTCCAACGATGCCCAACGGTGTCCCACGTTGTCCAACGGTGTCCCACGTTGTCCCACGTTGTCCCACGTTGTCCCACGTTGTCCCACGTTGTCCCACGTTGTCCCACGTTGTCCAACGATGTCCAACGGTGTCCCACGTTGTCCCACGTTGTTCCATGGTTTCCCACGTTGTCCCACGTTGTCCCACGTTGTCCCACGGTGTCCAACGATGTCCAACGGTGTCCAACGGTGTCCCACGTTGTCCCACGTTGTCCCACGGTGTCCAACGATGTCCAACGGTGTCCCACGTTGTCCAACGATGTCCAACGGTGTCCCACGTTGTCCCACGTTGTCCCACGTTGTCCCACGTTGTCCCACGTTGTCCCACGATGTCCCACGTTGTCCCACGTTGTCCCACGTTGTCCCACGTTGTCCCACGATGTCCAACGATGTCCAACGATGTCCAACGGTGTCCCACGTTGTCCCACGTTGTCCCACGTTGTCCCACGTTGTCCCACGTTGTCCCACGTTGTCCAACGATGTCCAACGGTGTCCCACGTTGTCCCACGTTGTTCCATGGTTTCCCACGTTGTCCCACGTTGTCCCACGTTGTCCAACGATGTCCAACGGTGTCCCACGTTGTCCCACGTTGTTCCATGGTTTCCCACGTTGTCCCACGTTGTCCCACGTTGTCCCACGTTGTCCCACGTTGTCCAACGGTGTCCAACGGTGTCCCACGGTGTCCAACGGTGTCCCACGTTGTCCCACGTTGTCCCACGTTGTCCCACGTTGTCCCACGTTGTCCCACGTTGTCCCACGTTGTCCAACGATGTCCAACGGTGTCCCACGTTGTCCCACGTTGTCCCACGTTGTCCCACGTTGTCCCACGGTGTCCAACGATGTCCAACGATGTCCAACGGTGTCCAACGGTGTCCCACGGTGTCCAACGGTGTCCCACGTTGTCTCACGTTGTCCCACGTTGTCCCACGGTGTCCAACGATGTCCAACGGTGTCCAACGGTGTCCCACGTTGTCCCACGTTGTCCCACGGTGTCCAACGATGTCCAACGGTGTCCCACGTTGTCCAACGATGTCCAACGGTGTCCCACGTTGCCCCACGTTGTCCCACGATGTCCCACGTTGTCCCACGTTGTCCCACGTTGTCCCACGTTGTCCCACGTTGTCCCACGTTGTCCCACGTTGTCCCACGATGTCCCACGTTGTCCCACGTTGTCCCACGTTGTCCCACGTTGTCCCACGTTGTCCCACGTTGTCCCACGTTGTCCCACGTTGTCCCACGGTGTCCAACGATGTCCAACGGTGTCCAACGGTGTCCAACGGTGTCCAGCGGTGTCCCACGTTGTCCCACGTTGTCCCACGTTGTCCCACGTTGTCCCACGTTGTCCCACGATGTCCCACGTTGTCCCACGTTGTCCCACGTTGTCCCACGGTGTCCAACAATGTCCAACGGTGTCCCACGTTGTCCAACGGTGTCCCACGTTGTCCCACGTTGTCCCACGTTGTCCCACGTTGTCCCACGATGTCCCACGTTGTCCCACGTTGTCCCACGTTGTCCCACGTTGTCCCACGTTGTCCCACGTTGTCCCACGTTGTCCCACGTTGTCCCACGTTGTCCCACGTTGTCCCACGTTGTCCCACGGTGTCCAACGATGTCCAACGGTGTCCAACGGTGTCCCACGGTGTCCAACGGTGTCCCACGTTGTCCCACGTTGTCCCACGTTGTCCCACGTTGTCCCACGTTGTCCCACGTTGTCCCACGTTGTCCGACGATGTCCAACGGTGTCCCACGTTGTCCCACGTTGTTCCATGGTTTCCCACGTTGTCCCACGTTGTCCCACGTTGTCCCACGGTGTCCAACGATGTCCAACGGTGTCCAACGGTGTCCAACGGTGTCCAACGGTGTCCAACGGTGTCCCACGTTGTCCCACGTTGTCCCACGTTGTCCCACGGTGTCCAACGATGTCCAACGGTGTCCCACGTTGTCCCACGTTGTCCCACGTTGTCCCACGTTGTCCCACGTTGTCCCACGATGTCCCACGTTGTCCCACGTTGTCCCACGTTGTCCCACGTTGTCCCACGTTGTCCCACGTTGTCCCACGTTGTCCCACGTTGTCCCACGTTGTCCCACGTTGTCCCACGTTGTCCCACGTTGTCCCACGTTGTCCCACGGTGTCCAACGGTGTCCAACGATGTCCCACGTTGTCCCACGTTGTCCCACGTTGTCCCACGTTGTCCCACGTTGTCCCACGATGTCCCACGTTGTCCCACGTTGTCCCACGTTGTCCCACGTTGTCCCACGTTGTCCCACGTTGTCCCACGTTGTCCCACGTTGTCCCACGGTGTCCAACGATGTCCAACGGTGTCCAGCGATGTCCAACGGTGTCCCACGTTGTCCCACGTTGTCCCACGGTGTCCAACGATGTCCAACGATGTCCAACGGTGTCCCACGTTGTCCCACGTTGTTCCATGGTTTCCCACGTTGTCCCACGTTGTCCCACGTTGTCCCACGGTGTCCAACGGTGTCCAACGGTGTCCAACGGTGTCCCACGTTGTCCCACGTTGTCCCACGTTGTCCCACGATGTCCCACGTTGTCCCACGTTGTCCCACGTTGTCCCACGTTGTCCCACGTTGTCCCACGTTGTCCCACGTTGTCCCACGTTGTCCCACGTTGTCCCACGTTGTCCCACGTTGTCCCACGTTGTCCGACGATGTCCAACGGTGTCCCACGTTGTCCCACGTTGTTCCATGGTTTCCCACGTTGTCCCACGTTGTCCCACGTTGTCCCACGGTGTCCAACGATGTCCAACGGTGTCCAACGGTGTCCCACGTTGTCCCACGTTGTCCCACGTTGTCCCACGATGTCCCACGTTGTCCCACGTTGTCCCACGTTGTCCCACGTTGTCCCACGTTGTCCCACGTTGTCCCACGTTGTCCCACGTTGTCCCACGTTGTCCCACGTTGTCCCACGTTGTCCCACGTTGTCCGACGATGTCCAACGGTGTCCCACGTTGTCCCACGTTGTTCCATGGTTTCCCACGTTGTCCCACGTTGTCCCACGTTGTCCCACGGTGTCCAACGATGTCCAACGGTGTCCAACGGTGTCCAACGGTGTCCAACGGTGTCCAACGGTGTCCCACGTTGTCCCACGTTGTCCCACGTTGTCCCACGGTGTCCAACGATGTCCAACGGTGTCCCACGTTGTCCCACGTTGTCCCACGTTGTCCCACGTTGTCCCACGTTGTCCCACGATGTCCCACGTTGTCCCACGTTGTCCCACGTTGTCCCACGATGTCCCACGTTGTCCCACGTTGTCCCACGTTGTCCCACGTTGTCCCACGTTGTCCCACGTTGTCCCACGTTGTCCCACGTTGTCCCACGGTGTCCAACGGTGTCCAACGATGTCCCACGTTGTCCCACGTTGTCCGACGTTGTCCCACGTTGTCCCACGTTGTCCCACGTTGTCCCACGTTGTCCCACGTTGTCCCACGTTGTCCCACGTTGTCCCACGGTGTCCAACGATGTCCAACGGTGTCCAGCGATGTCCAACGGTGTCCCACGTTGTCCCACGTTGTCCCACGTTGTCCCACGTTGTCCCACGGTGTCCAACGATGTCCAACGATGTCCAACGGTGTCCCACGTTGTCCCACGTTGTTCCATGGTTTCCCACGTTGTCCCACGTTGTCCCAAGTTGTCCCACGGTGTCCAACGATGTCCAACGGTGTCCAACGGTGTCCAACGGTGTCCAACGGTGTCCCACGTTGTCCCACGTTGTCCCACGTTGTCCCACGATGTCCCACGTTGTCCCACGTTGTCCCACGTTGTCCCACGTTGTCCCACGTTGTCCCACGTTGTCCCACGTTGTCCCACGTTGTCCGACGTTGTCCCACGTTGTCCCACGTTGTCCCACGTTGTCCCACGTTGTCCCACGTTGTCCCACGTTGTCCCACGGTGTCCAACGATGTCCAACGGTGTCCAACGGTGTCCCACGTTGTCCCACGTTGTCCCACGTTGTCCCACGTTGTCCCACGTTGTCCCACGTTGTCCCACGTTGTCCCACGTTGTCCCACGGTGTCCAACGGTGTCCCACGATGTCCCACGTTCTCCCACGTTGTCCCACGTTGTCCCACGTTGTCCCACGTTGTCCAACGATGTCCAACGGTGTCCAACGGTGTCCAACGGTGTCCAACGATGTCCAACGATGTCCAACGATGTCCAACGGTGTCCAACGATGTCCAACGATGTCCAACGGTGTCCCACGATGTCCAACGATGTCCAACGATGTCCAACGGTGTCCAACGATGTCCAACGGTGTCCAACGATGTCCAACGATGTCCAACGGTGTCCCACGGTGTCCCACGTTGTCCCACGTTGTCCCACGTTGTCCCACGTTGTCCCACGTTGTCCCACGTTGTCCCACGTTGTCCCACGTTGTCCCACGTTGTCCCACGTTGTCCCACGGTGTCCAACGATGTCCAACGGTGTCCAAAGGTGTCCCACGGTGTCCAACGGTGTCCCACGTTGTCCCACGTTGTCCCACGTTGTCCCACGTTGTCCCACGTTGTCCCACGTTGTCCAACGATGTCCAACGGTGTCCCACGTTGTCCCACGTTGTTCCATGGTTTCCCACGTTGTCCCACGTTGTCCCACGTTGTCCCACGGTGTCCAACGATGTCCAACGGTGTCCCACGTTGTCCAACGGTGTCCCACGTTGTCCCACGTTGTCCCACGTTGTCCCACGTTGTCCCACGATGTCCCACGTTGTCCCACGTTGTCCCACGTTGTCCCACGTTGTCCCACGTTGTCCCACGTTGTCCCACGTTGTCCCACGTTGTCCCACGTTGTCCCACGTTGTCCCACGGTGTCCAACGATGTCCAACGGTGTCCAACGGTGTCCCACGGTGTCCAACGGTGTCCCACGTTGTCCCACGTTGTCCCACGTTGTCCCACGTTGTCCCACTTTGTCCCACGTTGTCCCACGTTGTCCCACGTTGTCCAACGATGTCCAACGGTGTCCCACGTTGTCCCACGTTGTTCCATGGTTTCCCACGTTGTCCCACGTTGTCCCACGTTGTCCCACGGTGTCCAACGATGTCCAACGGTGTCCAACGGTGTCCAACGGTGTCCAACGGTGTCCCACGTTGTCCCACGTTGTCCCACGTTGTCCCACGTTGTCCCACGATGTCCCACGTTGTCCCACGTTGTCCCACGTTGTCCCACGATGTCCCACGTTGTCCCACGTTGTCCCACGTTGTCCCACGTTGTCCCACGATGTCCCACGTTGTCCCACGTTGTCCCACGTTGTCCCACGTTGTCCCACGTTGTCCCACGATGTCCCACGTTGTCCCACGTTGTCCCACGTTGTCCCACGTTGTCCCACGTTGTCCCACGTTGTCCCACGTTGTCCCACGTTGTCCCACGTTGTCCCACGTTGTCCCACGTTGTCCCACGTTGTCCCACGGTGTCCAACGATGTCCAACGGTGTCCAACGGTGTCCCACGGTGTCCAACGGTGTCCCACGTTGTCCCACGTTGTCCCACGTTGTCCCACGTTGTCCCACGATGTCCCACGTTGTCCCACGTTGTCCGACGTTGTCCCACGTTGTCCCACGTTGTCCCACGTTGACCCACGGTGTCCAACGATGTCCAACGATGTCCAACGGTGTCCCACGTTGTCCCACGTTGTTCCATGGTTTCCCACGTTGTCCCACGTTGTCCCACGTTGTCCCACGGTGTCCAACGATGTCCAACGGTGTCCAACGGTGTCCCACGGTGTCCAACGATGTCCAACGATGTCCAACGGTGTCCCACGTTGTCCCACGTTGTCCCACGTTGTCCCACGTTGTCCCACGGTGTCCAACGGTGTCCCACGATGTCCCACGTTGTCCCACGATGTCCCACGTTGTCCCACGTTGTCCCACGTTGTCCCACGTTGTCCCACGGTGTCCAAGGATGTCCAACGGTGTCCAACGGTGTCCCACGGTGTCCAACGGTGTCCCACGTTGTCCCACGTTGTCCCACGTTGTCCCACGTTGTCCCACGTTGTCCCACGATGTCCCACGTTGTCCCACGTTGTCCCACGTTGTCCCACGTTGTCCCACGTTGACCCACGGTGTCCAACGATGTCCAACGGTGTCCAACGGTGTCCAACGGTGTCCAACGATGTCCAACGATGTCCAACGATGTCCAACGGTGTCCAACGATGTCCAACGATGTCCAACGGTGTCCCACGATGTCCAACGATGTCCAACGGTGTCCCACGATGTCCAACGATGTCCCACGATGTCCCACGTTGTCCCACGTTGTCCCACGTTGTCCCACGTTGTCCCACGATGTCCCACGTTGTCCCACGTTGTCCCACGTTGTCCCACGTTGTCCCACGGTGTCCAACGGTGTCCCACGTTGTCCCACGTTGTCCCACGTTGTCCCACGTTGTCCCACGTTGTCCCACGTTGTCCCACGTTGTCCCACGTTGTCCCACGTTGTCCAACGATGTCCAACGGTGTCCCACGTTGTCCCACGTTGTTCCATGGTTTCCCACGTTGTCCCACGTTGTCCCACGTTGTCCCACGTTGTCCCACGATGTCCCACGTTGTCCCACGTTGTCCGACGTTGTCCCACGTTGTCCCACGTTGTCCCACGTTGTCCCACGTTGTCCCACGTTGTCCCACGTTGTCCCACGTTGTCCCACGTTGTCCCACGTTGTCCCACGTTGTCCCACGGTGTCCAACGGTGTCCCACGATGTCCCACGTTGTCCCACGTTGTCCCACGTTGTCCCACGTTGTCCCACGTTGTCCCACGTTGTCCCACGGTGTCCAACGATGTCCAACGATGTCCAACGGTGTCCCACGTTGTCCCACGTTGTTCCATGGTTTCCCACGTTGTCCCACGTTGTCCCACGTTGTCCCACGATGTCCCACGATGTCCCACGTTGTCCCACGTTGTCCCACGTTGTCCCACGTTGTCCCACGGTGTCCAACGATGTCCAACGGTGTCCAACGGTGTCCCACGGTGTCCAACGGTGTCCCACGTTGTCCCACGTTGTCCCACGTTGTCCCACGTTGTCCCACGTTGTCCCACGATGTCCCACGTTGTCCCACGTTGTCCGACGTTGTCCCACGTTGTCCCACGTTGTCCCACGTTGTCCCACGGTGTCCAACGATGTCCAACGATGTCCAACGGTGTCCCACGTTGTCCCACGTTGTTCCATGGTTTCCCACGTTGTCCCACGTTGTCCCACGTTGTCCCACGGTGTCCAACGATGTCCAACGGTGTCCAACGGTGTCCAACGGTGTCCAACGGTGTCCCACGTTGTCCCACGTTGTCCCACGTTGTCCCACGTTGTCCCACGTTGTCCCACGATGTCCCACGTTGTCCCACGTTGTCCGACGTTGTCCCACGTTGTCCCACGTTGTCCCACGTTGTCCCACGGTGTCCAACGATGTCCAACGATGTCCAACGGTGTCCCACGTTGTCCCACGTTGTTCCATGGTTTCCCACGTTGTCCCACGTTGTCCCACGTTGTCCCACGGTGTCCAACGATGTCCAACGGTGTCCAACGGTGTCCAACGGTGTCCAACGGTGTCCCACGGTGTCCAACGGTGTCCCACGTTGTCCCACGTTGTCCCACGTTGTCCCACGTTGTCCCACGTTGTCCCACGATGTCCCACGTTGTCCCACGTTGTCCCACGTTGTCCCACGTTGTCCCACGGTGTCCAACGATGTCCAACGGTGTCCAACGGTGTCCAACGGTGTCCAACGATGTCCAACGATGTCCAACGATGTCCAACGGTGTCCAACGATGTCCAACGATGTCCAACGGTGTCCCACGATGTCCAACGATGTCCAACGATGTCCAACGGTGTCCAACGATGTCCAGCGGTGTCCAACGATGTCCAACGATGTCCAACGGTGTCCCACGATGTCCAACGATGTCCAACGATGTCCAACGGTGTCCAACGGTGTCCAACGGTGTCCCACGGTGTCCAACGGTGTCCCACGTTGTCCTACGTTGTCCCACGTTGTCCCACGTTGTCCCACGTTGTCCCACGTTGTCCCACGTTGTCCCACGTTGTCCCACGTTGTCCCACGATGTCCCACGTTGTCCCACGTTGTCCGACGTTGTCCCACGTTGTCCCACGTTGTCCCACGTTGTCCCACGGTGTCCAACGATGTCCAACGATGTCCAACGGTGTCCCACGTTGTCCCACGTTGTCCCACGTTGTCCCACGTTGTCCCACGGTGTCCAACGGTGTCCCACGATGTCCCACGTTGTCCCACGATGTCCCACGTTGTCCCACGTTGTCCCACGTTGTCCCACGTTGTCCCACGGTGTCCAACGATGTCCAACGGTGTCCAACGGTGTCCCACGGTGTCCCACGGTGTCCCACGTTGTCCCACGTTGTCCCACGTTGTCCCACGTTGTCCCACGTTGTCCCACGATGTCCCACGTTGTCCCACGTTGTCCCACGTTGTCCCACGTTGTCCCACGTTGTCCCACGTTGATCCACGGTGTCCAACGATGTCCAACGGTGTCCAACGGTGTCCAACGGTGTCCAACGATGTCCAACGATGTCCAACGATGTCCAACGGTGTCCAACGATGTCCAACGATGTCCAACGGTGTCCCACGATGTCCAACGATGTCCAACGATGTCCAACGGTGTCCAACGATGTCCAACGGTGTCCAACGATGTCCAACGATGTCCAACGGTGTCCCACGATGTCCAACGATGTCCAACGATGTCCAACGGTGTCCAACGGTGTCCAACGGTGTCCCACGGTGTCCAACGGTGTCCCACGTTGTCCCACGTTGTTCCATGGTTTCCCACGTTGTCCCACGTTGTCCCACGTTGTCCCACGGTGTCCAACGATGTCCAACGGTGTCCAACGGTGTCCAACGGTGTCCAACGGTGTCCCACGTTGTCCCACGTTGTCCCACGTTGTCCCACGATGTCCCACGTTGTCCCACGTTGTCCCACGTTGTCCCACGATGTCCCACGTTGTCCCACGTTGTCCCACGTTGTCCCACGTTGTCCCACGATGTCCCACGTTGTCCCACGTTGTCCCACGTTGTCCCACGTTGTCCCACGTTGTCCAACGATGTCCAACGGTGTCCCACGTTGTCCCACGTTGTTCCATGGTTTCCCACGTTGTCCCACGTTGTCCCACGTTGTCCCACGGTGTCCAACGATGTCCAACGGTGTCCAACGGTGTCCAACGGTGTCCAACGGTGTCCCACGTTGTCCCACGTTGTCCCACGTTGTCCCACGATGTCCCACGTTGTCCCACGTTGTCCCACGTTGTCCCACGATGTCCCACGTTGTCCCACGTTGTCCCACGTTGTCCCACGTTGTCCCACGTTGTCCCACGTTGTCCCACGGTGTCCAACGATGTCCAACGGTGTCCAACGGTGTCCCACGGTGTCCAACGGTGTCCCACGTTGTCCCACGTTGTCCCACGTTGTCCCACGTTGTCCCACGTTGTCCCACGTTGTCCCACGTTGTCCCACGTTGTCCCACGTTGTCCAACGATGTCCAACGGTGTCCCACGTTGTCCCACGTTGTTCCATGGTTTCCCACGTTGTCCCACGTTGTCCCACGTTGTCCCACGTTGTCCCACGATGTCCCACGTTGTCCCACGTTGTCCGACGTTGTCCCACGTTGTCCCACGTTGTCCCACGTTGTCCCACGTTGTCCCACGTTGTCCCACGTTGTCCCACGTTGTCCCACGTTGTCCCACGTTGTCCCACGTTGTCCCACGGTGTCCAACGGTGTCCCACGATGTCCCACGTTGTCCCACGTTGTCCCACGTTGTCCCACGTTGTCCCACGTTGTCCCACGTTGTCCCACGGTGTCCAACGATGTCCAACGATGTCCAACGGTGTCCCACGTTGTCCCACGTTGTTCCATGGTTTCCCACGCTGTCCCACGTTGTCCCACGTTGTCCCACGATGTCCCACGATGTCCCACGTTGTCCCACGTTGTCCCACGTTGTCCCACGTTGTCCAACGGTGTCCAACGATGTCCAACGGTGTCCAACGGTGTCCCACGGTGTCCAACGGTGTCCCACGTTGTCCCACGTTGTCCCACGTTGTCCCACGTTGTCCCACGTTGTCCCACGATGTCCCACGTTGTCCCACGTTGTCCCACGATGTCCCACGTTGTCCCACGTTGTCCCACGTTGTCCCACGTTGTCCCACGTTGTCCCACGTTGTCCCACGTTGTCCCACGTTGTCCCACGTTGTCCCACGTTGTCCCACGTTGTCCCACGTTGTCCGACGATGTCCAACGGTGTCCCACGTTGTCCCACGTTGTTCCATGGTTTCCCACGTTGTCCCACGTTGTCCCACGTTGTCCCACGGTGTCCAACGATGTCCAACGGTGTCCAACGGTGTCCAACGGTGTCCAACGGTGTCCAACGGTGTCCCACGTTGTCCCACGTTGTCCCACGTTGTCCCACGGTGTCCAACGATGTCCAACGGTGTCCCACGTTGTCCCACGTTGTCCCACGTTGTCCCACGTTGTCCCACGTTGTCCCACGATGTCCCACGTTGTCCCACGTTGTCCCACGTTGTCCCACGATGTCCCACGTTGTCCCACGTTGTCCCACGTTGTCCCACGTTGTCCCACGTTGTCCCACGTTGTCCCACGTTGTCCCACGTTGTCCCACGTTGTCCCACGGTGTCCAACGGTGTCCAACGATGTCCCACGTTGTCCCACGTTGTCCGACGTTGTCCCACGTTGTCCCACGTTGTCCCACGTTGTCCCACGTTGTCCCACGTTGTCCCACGTTGTCCCACGTTGTCCCACGGTGTCCAACGATGTCCAACGGTGTCCAGCGATGTCCAACGGTGTCCCACGTTGTCCCACGTTTTCCCACGTTGTCCCACGTTGTCCCACGGTGTCCAACGATGTCCAACGATGTCCAACGGTGTCCCACGTTGTCCCACGTTGTTCCATGGTTTCCCACGTTGTCCCACGTTGTCCCAAGTTGTCCCACGGTGTCCAACGATGTCCAACGGTGTCCAACGGTGTCCAACGGTGTCCAACGGTGTCCCACGTTGTCCCACGTTGTCCCACGTTGTCCCACGATGTCCCACGTTGTCCCACGTTGTCCCACGTTGTCCCACGATGTCCCACGTTGTCCCACGTTGTCCCACGTTGTCCCACGTTGTCCGACGTTGTCCCACGTTGTCCCACGTTGTCCCACGTTGTCCCACGTTGTCCCACGTTGTCCCACGTTGTCCCACGGTGTCCAACGATGTCCAACGGTGTCCAACGGTGTCCCACGTTGTCCCACGTTGTCCCACGTTGTCCCACGTTGTCCCACGTTGTCCCACGATGTCCCACGTTGTCCCACGTTGTCCCACGTTGTCCCACGATGTCCCACGTTGTCCCACGTTGTCCCACGTTGTCCCACGGTGTCCAACGATGTCCAACGGTGTCCAACGGTGTCCAACGGTGTCCAACGGTGTCCCACGTTGTCCCACGTTGTCCCACGTTGTCCCACGATGTCCCACGTTGTCCCACGTTGTCCCACGTTGTCCCACGATGTCCCACGTTGTCCCACGTTGTCCCACGTTGTCCCACGTTGTCCGACGTTGTCCCACGTTGTCCCACGTTGTCCCACGTTGTCCCACGTTGTCCCACGTTGTCCCACGTTGTCCCACGGTGTCCAACGATGTCCAACGGTGTCCAACGGTGTCCCACGATGTCCCACGTTCTCCCACGTTGTCCCACGTTGTCCCACGTTGTCCCACGTTGTCCAACGATGTCCAACGGTGTCCAACGGTGTCCAACGGTGTCCAACGATGTCCAACGATGTCCAACGATGTCTAACGGTGTCCAACGATGTCCAACGATGTCCAACGGTGTCCCACGATGTCCAACGATGTCCAACGATGTCCAACGGTGTCCAACGATGTCCAACGGTGTCCAACGATGTCCAACGATGTCCAACGGTGTCCCACGGTGTCCCACGTTGTCCCACGTTGTCCCACGTTGTCCCACGTTGTCCCACGTTGTCCCACGTTGTCCCACGTTGTCCCACGTTGTCCCACGTTGTCCCACGTTGTCCCACGGTGTCCAACGATGTCCAACGGTGTCCAAAGGTGTCCCACGGTGTCCAACGGTGTCCCACGTTGTCCCACGTTGTCCCACGTTGTCCCACGTTGTCCCACGTTGTCCCACGTTGTCCAACGATGTCCAACGGTGTCCCACGTTGTCCCACGTTGTTCCATGGTTTCCCACGTTGTCCCACGTTGTCCCACGTTGTCCCACGGTGTCCAACGATGTCCAACGGTGTCCCACGTTGTCCAACGGTGTCCCACGTTGTCCCACGTTGTCCCACGTTGTCCCACGTTGTCCCACGATGTCCCACGTTGTCCCACGTTGTCCCACGTTGTCCCACGTTGTCCCACGTTGTCCCACGTTGTCCCACGTTGTCCCACGTTGTCCCACGTTGTCCCACGTTGTCCCACGGTGTCCAACGATGTCCAACGGTGTCCAACGGTGTCCCACGGTGTCCAACGGTGTCCCACGTTGTCCCACGTTGTCCCACGTTGTCCCACGTTGTCCCACTTTGTCCCACGTTGTCCCACGTTGTCCCACGTTGTCCAACGATGTCCAACGGTGTCCCACGTTGTCCCACGTTGTCCCATGGTTTCCCACGTTGTCCCACGTTGTCCCACGTTGTCCCACGGTGTCCAACGATGTCCAACGGTGTCCAACGGTGTCCAACGGTGTCCAACGGTGTCCCACGTTGTCCCACGTTGTCCCACGTTGTCCCACGTTGTCCCACGATGTCCCACGTTGTCCCACGTTGTCCCACGTTGTCCCACGATGTCCCACGTTGTCCCACGTTGTCCCACGTTGTCCCACGTTGTCCCACGATGTCCCACGTTGTCCCACGTTGTCCCACGTTGTCCCACGTTGTCCCACGTTGTCCCACGATGTCCCACGTTGTCCCACGTTGTCCCACGTTGTCCCACGTTGTCCCACGTTGTCCCACGTTGTCCCACGTTGTCCCACGATGTCCCACGTTGTCCCACGTTGTCCCACGTTGTCCCACGTTGTCCCACGGTGTCCAACGATGTCCAACGGTGTCCAACGGTGTCCCACGGTGTCCAACGGTGTCCCACGTTGTCCCACGTTGTCCCACGTTGTCCCACGTTGTCCCACGATGTCCCACGTTGTCCCACGTTGTCCGACGTTGTCCCACGTTGTCCCACGTTGTCCCACGTTGACCCACGGTGTCCAACGATGTCCAACGATGTCCAACGGTGTCCCACGTTGTCCCACGTTGTTCCATGGTTTCCCACGTTGTCCCACGTTGTCCCACGTTGTCCCACGGTGTCCAACGATGTCCAACGGTGTCCAACGGTGTCCCACGGTGTCCAACGATGTCCAACGATGTCCAACGGTGTCCCACGTTGTCCCACGTTGTCCCACGTTGTCCCACGTTGTCCCACGGTGTCCAACGGTGTCCCACGATGTCCCACGTTGTCCCACGTTGTCCCACGTTGTCCCACGTTGTCCCACGGTGTCCAACGATGTCCAACGGTGTCCAACGGTGTCCAACGGTGTCCAACGGTGTCCCACGTTGTCCCACGTTGTCCCACGTTGTCCCACGATGTCCCACGTTGTCCCACGTTGTCCCACGTTGTCCCACGATGTCCCACGTTGTCCCACGTTGTCCCACGTTGTCCCACGTTGTCCCACGATGTCCCACGTTGTCCCACGTTGTCCCACGTTGTCCCACGTTGTCCCACGGTGTCCAACGGTGTCCCACGTTGTCCCACGTTGTCCCACGTTGTCCCACGTTGTCCCACGTTGTCCCACGTTGTCCCACGTTGTCCCACGTTGTCCCACGTTGTCCAACGATGTCCAACGGTGTCCCACGTTGTCCCACGTTGTTCCATGGTCTCCCACGTTGTCCCACGTTGTCCCACGTTGTCCCACGTTGTCCCACGATGTCCCACGTTGTCCCACGTTGTCCGACGTTGTCCCACGTTGTCCCACGTTGTCCCACGTTGTCCCACGTTGTCCCACGTTGTCCCACGTTGTCCCACGTTGTCCCACGTTGTCCCACGGTGTCCCACGTTGTCCCACGGTGTCCAACGGTGTCCCACGATGTCCCACGTTGTCCCACGTTGTCCCACGTTGTCCCACGTTGTCCCACGTTGTCCCACGTTGTCCCACGGTGTCCAACGATGTCCAACGATGTCCAACGGTGTCCCACGTTGTCCCACGTTGTTCCATGGTTTCCCACGTTGTCCCACGTTGTCCCACGTTGTCCCACGATGTCCCACGATGTCCCACGTTGTCCCACGTTGTCCCACGTTGTCCCACGTTGTCCCACGGTGTCCAACGATGTCCAACGGTGTCCAACGGTGTCCCACGGTGTCCAACGGTGTCCCACGTTGTCCCACGTTGTCCCACGTTGTCCCACGTTGTCCCACGTTGTCCCACGATGTCCCACGTTGTCCCACGTTGTCCGACGTTGTCCCACGTTGTCCCACGTTGTCCCACGTTGTCCCACGGTGTCCAACGATGTCCAACGATGTCCAACGGTGTCCCACGTTGTCCCACGTTGTTCCATGGTTTCCCACGTTGTCCCACGTTGTCCCACGTTGTCCCACGGTGTCCAACGATGTCCAACGGTGTCCAACGGTGTCCAACGGTGTCCAACGGTGTCCCACGTTGTCCCACGTTGTCCCACGTTGTCCCACGTTGTCCCACGTTGTCCCACGATGTCCCACGTTGTCCCACGTTGTCCGACGTTGTCCCACGTTGTCCCACGTTGTCCCACGTTGTCCCACGGTGTCCAACGATGTCCAACGATGTCCAACGGTGTCCCACGTTGTCCCACGTTGTTCCATGGTTTCCCACGTTGTCCCACGTTGTCCCACGTTGTCCCACGGTGTCCAACGATGTCCAACGGTGTCCAACGGTGTCCAACGGTGTCCAACGGTGTCCCACGGTGTCCAACGGTGTCCCACGTTGTCCCACGTTGTCCCACGTTGTCCCACGTTGTCCCACGTTGTCCCACGATGTCCCACGTTGTCCCACGTTGTCCCACGTTGTCCCACGTTGTCCCACGGTGTCCAACGATGTCCAACGGTGTCCAACGGTGTCCAACGGTGTCCAACGATGTCCAACGATGTCCAACGATGTCCAACGGTGTCCAACGATGTCCAACGATGTCCAACGGTGTCCCACGATGTCCAACGATGTCCAACGATGTCCAACGGTGTCCAACGATGTCCAGCGGTGTCCAACGATGTCCAACGATGTCCAACGGTGTCCCACGATGTCCAACGATGTCCAACGATGTCCAACGGTGTCCAACGGTGTCCAACGGTGTCCCACGGTGTCCAACGGTGTCCCACGTTGTCCTACGTTGTCCCACGTTGTCCCACGTTGTCCCACGTTGTCCCACGTTGTCCCACGTTGTCCCACGTTGTCCCACGTTGTCCCACGATGTCCCACGTTGTCCCACGTTGTCCGACGTTGTCCCACGTTGTCCCACGTTGTCCCACGTTGTCCCACGGTGTCCAACGATGTCCAACGATGTCCAACGGTGTCCCACGTTGTCCCACGTTGTCCCACGTTGTCCCACGTTGTCCCACGGTGTCCAACGGTGTCCCACGATGTCCCACGTTGTCCCACGATGTCCCACGTTGTCCCACGTTGTCCCACGTTGTCCCACGTTGTCCCACGGTGTCCAACGATGTCCAACGGTGTCCAACGGTGTCCCACGGTGTCCAACGGTGTCCCACGTTGTCCCACGTTGTCCCACGTTGTCCCACGTTGTCCCACGTTGTCCCACGATGTCCCACGTTGTCCCACGTTGTCCCACGTTGTCCCACGTTGTCCCACGTTGTCCCACGTTGATCCACGGTGTCCAACGATGTCCAACGGTGTCCAACGGTGTCCCACGGTGTCCAACGGTGTCCCACGTTGTCCCACGTTGTCCCACGTTGTCCCACGTTGTCCCACGTTGTCCCACGATGTCCCACGTTGTCCCACGTTGTCCCACGTTGTCCCACGTTGTCCCACGTTGTCCCACGTTGATCCACGGTGTCCAACGATGTCCAACGGTGTCCAACGGTGTCCAACGGTGTCCAACGATGTCCAACGATGTCCAACGATGTCCAACGGTGTCCAACGATGTCCAACGATGTCCAACGGTGTCCCACGATGTCCAACGATGTCCAACGATGTCCAACGGTGTCCAACGATGTCCAACGGTGTCCAACGATGTCCAACGATGTCCAACGGTGTCCCACGATGTCCAACGATGTCCAACGATGTCCAACGGTGTCCAACGGTGTCCAACGGTGTCCCACGGTGTCCAACGGTGTCCCACGTTGTCCCACGTTGTTCCATGGTTTCCCACGTTGTCCCACGTTGTCCCACGTTGTCCCACGGTGTCCAACGATGTCCAACGGTGTCCAACGGTGTCCAACGGTGTCCAACGGTGTCCCACGTTGTCCCACGTTGTCCCACGTTGTCCCACGATGTCCCACGTTGTCCCACGTTGTCCCACGTTGTCCCACGATGTCCCACGTTGTCCCACGTTGTCCCACGTTGTCCCACGTTGTCCCACGATGTCCCACGTTGTCCCACGTTGTCCCACGTTGTCCCACGTTGTCCCACGTTGTCCAACGATGTCCAACGGTGTCCCACGTTGTCCCACGTTGTTCCATGGTTTCCCACGTTGTCCCACGTTGTCCCACGTTGTCCCACGGTGTCCAACGATGTCCAACGGTGTCCAACGGTGTCCAACGGTGTCCAACGGTGTCCCACGTTGTCCCACGTTGTCCCACGTTGTCCCACGATGTCCCACGTTGTCCCACGTTGTCCCACGTTGTCCCACGATGTCCCACGTTGTCCCACGTTGTCCCACGTTGTCCCACGTTGTCCCACGTTGTCCCACGTTGTCCCACGGTGTCCAACGATGTCCAACGGTGTCCAACGGTGTCCCACGGTGTCCAACGGTGTCCCACGTTGTCCCACGTTGTCCCACGTTGTCCCACGTTGTCCCACGTTGTCCCACGTTGTCCCACGTTGTCCCACGTTGTCCCACGTTGTCCAACGATGTCCAACGGTGTCCCACGTTGTCCCACGTTGTTCCATGGTTTCCCACGTTGTCCCACGTTGTCCCACGTTGTCCCACGTTGTCCCACGATGTCCCACGTTGTCCCACGTTGTCCGACGTTGTCCCACGTTGTCCCACGTTGTCCCACGTTGTCCCACGTTGTCCCACGATGTCCCACGTTGTCCCACGTTGTCCCACGTTGTCCCACGATGTCCCACGTTGTCCCACGTTGTCCCACGTTGTCCCACGTTGTCCCACGTTGTCCCACGTTGTCCCACGTTGTCCCACGTTGTCCCACGTTGTCCCACGTTGTCCCACGTTGTCCCACGGTGTCCAACGGTGTCCCACGTTGTCCCACGTTGTCCCACGTTGTCCCACGTTGTCCCACGTTGTCCCACGTTGTCCCACGTTGTCCCACGGTGTCCAACGATGTCCAACGATGTCCAACGGTGTCCCACGTTGTCCCACGTTGTTCCATGGTTTCCCACGCTGTCCCACGTTGTCCCACGTTGTCCCACGATGTCCCACGATGTCCCACGTTGTCCCACGTTGTCCCACGTTGTCCCACGTTGTCCCACGGTGTCCAACGATGTCCAACGGTGTCCAACGGTGTCCCACGGTGTCCAACGGTGTCCCACGTTGTCCCACGTTGTCCCACGTTGTCCCACGTTGTCCCACGTTGTCCCACGATGTCCCACGTTGTCCCACGTTGTCCGACGTTGTCCCACGTTGTCCCACGTTGTCCCACGTTGTCCCACGGTGTCCAACGATGTCCAACGATGTCCAACGGTGTCCCACGTTGTCCCACGTTGTTCCATGGTTTCCCACGTTGTCCCACGTTGTCCCACGTTGTCCCACGGTGTCCAACGATGTCCAACGGTGTCCAACGGTGTCCAACGGTGTCCAACGGTGTCCCACGTTGTCCCACGTTGTCCCACGTTGTCCCACGTTGTCCCACGTTGTCCCACGATGTCCCACGTTGTCCCACGTTGTCCCACGTTGTCCCACGTTGTCCCACGATGTCCCACGTTGTCCCACGTTGTCCCACGTTGTCCCACGTTGTCCCACGATGTCCCACGTTGTCCCACGTTGTCCCACGTTGTCCCACGTTGTCCCACGGTGTCCAACGATGTCCAACGGTGTCCAACGGTGTCCCACGGTGTCCAACGGTGTCCCACGTTGTCCCACGTTGTCCCACGTTGTCCCACGTTGTCCCACGTTGTCCCACGATGTCCCACGTTGTCCCACGTTGTCCCACGTTGTCCCACGTTGTCCCACGTTGTCCCACGGTGTCCAACGATGTCCAACGGTGTCCAACGATGTCCAACGATGTCCAACGGTGTCCCACGATGTCCAACGATGTCCAACGATGTCCAACGGTGTCCAACGGTGTCCAACGGTGTCCCACGGTGTCCAACGGTGTCCCACGTTGTCCCACGTTGTCCCACGTTGTCCCACGTTGTCCCACGATGTCCCACGTTGTCCAACGGTGTCCAACGGTGTCCAACGATGTCCAACGATGTCCAACGGTGTCCCACGATGTCCAACGATGTCCAACGATGTCCAACGGTGTCCCACGTTGTCCCACGTTGTCCCACGTTGTCCCACATTGTCCCACGTTGTCCCACGGTGTCCAACGATGTCCAACGGTGTCCCACGTTGTCCAACGGTGTCCCACGTTGTCCCACGTTGTCCCACGTTGTCCCACGTTGTCCCACGTTGTCCCACGTTGTCCCACGTTGTCCCACGTTGTCCCACGTTGTCCCACGTTGTCCCACGTTGTCCCACGTTGTCCCACGTTGTCCCACGTTGTCCCACGGTGTCCAACGATGTCCAACGGTGTCCAAAGGTGTCCCACGGTGTCCAACGGTGTCCCACGTTGTCCCACGTTGTCCCACGTTGTCCCACGTTGTCCCACGTTGTCCCACGTTGTCCAACGATGTCCAACGGTGTCCCACGTTGTCCCACGTTGTTCCATGGTTTCCCACGTTGTCCCACGTTGTCCCACGTTTTCCCACGGTGTCCAACGATGTCCAACGGTGTCCAACGGTGTCCCACGGTGTCCAACGGTGTCCCACGTTGTCCCACGTTGTCCCACGTTGTCCCACGTTGTCCCACGTTGTCCCACGTTGTCCCACGTTGTCCCACGTTGTCCCACGTTGTCCAACGATGTCCAACGGTGTCCCACGTTGTCCCACGTTGTTCCATGGTTTCCCACGTTGTCCCACGTTGTCCCACGTTGTCCCACGGTGTCCAACGATGTCCAACGGTGTCCAACGGTGTCCAACGGTGTCCAACGGTGTCCCACGTTGTCCCACGTTGTCCCACGTTGTCCCACGATGTCCCACGTTGTCCCACGTTGTCCCACGTTGTCCCACGATGTCCCACGTTGTCCCACGTTGTCCCACGTTGTCCCACGTTGTCCAACGATGTCCAACGGTGTCCCACGTTGTCCCACGTTGTTCCATGGTTTCCCACGTTGTCCCACGTTGTCCCACGTTGTCCCACGTTGTCCCACGTTGTCCCACGTTGTCCCACGGTCTCCAACGATGTCCAACGGTGTCCAACGGTGTCCCACGGTGTCCAACGGTGTCCCACGTTGTCCCACGTTGTCCCACGTTGTCCCACGTTGTCCCACGTTGTCCCACGATGTCCCACGTTGTCCCACGTTGTCCGACGTTGTCCCACGTTGTCCCACGTTGTCCCACGTTGTCCCACGGTGTCCAACGATGTCCAACGATGTCCAACGGTGTCCCACGTTGTCCCACGTTGTTCCATGGTTTCCCACGTTGTCCCACGTTGTCCCACGTTGTCCCACGGTGTCCCACGTTGTCCCACGTTGTCCCACGTTGTCCCACGTTGTCCCAAGATGTCCCACGTTGTCCCACGTTGTCCCACGTTGTCCCACGTTGTCCCACGGTGTCCAACGATGTCCAACGGTGTCCAACGGTGTCCCACGGTGTCCAACGGTGTCCCACGTTGTCCCACGTTGTCCCACGTTGTCCCACGTTGTCCCACGTTGTCCCACGTTGTCCCACGTTGTCCCACGTTGTCCCACGTTGTCCCACGTTGTCCCACGTTGTCCCACGGTGTCCAACGATGTCCAACGGTGTCCAACGGTGTCCAACGGTGTCCAACGATGTCCAACGATGTCCAACGATGTCCAACGGTGTCCAACGATGTCCAACGATGTCCAACGGTGTCCCACGATGTCCAACGATGTCCAACGATGTCCAACGGTGTCCAACGATGTCCAACGGTGTCCAACGATGTCCAACGATGTCCAACGGTGTCCCACGATGTCCAACGATGTCCAACGATGTCCAACGGTGTCCAACGGTGTCCAACGGTGTCCCACGGTGTCCAACGGTGTCCCACGTTGTCCCACGTTGTCCCACGTTGTCCCACGTTGTCCCACGATGTCCCACGTTGTCCAACGGTGTCCAACGGTGTCCAACGATGTCCAACGATGTCCAACGGTGTCCCACGATGTCCAACGATGTCCAACGATGTCCAACGGTGTCCCACGTTGTCCCACGTTGTCCCACGTTGTCCCACGTTGTCCCACGTTGTCCCACGGTGTCCAACGATGTCCAACGGTGTCCCACGTTGTCCAACGGTGTCCCACGTTGTCCCACGTTGTCCCACGTTGTCCCACGTTGTCCCACTTTGTCCCACGTTGTCCCACGTTGTCCCACGTTGTCCCACGTTGTCCCACGATGTCCCACGTTGTCCCACGTTGTCCCACGGTGTCCAACGATGTCCAACGGTGTCCAAAGGTGTCCCACGGTGTCCAACGGTGTCCCACGTTGTCCCACGTTGTCCCACGTTGTCCCACGTTGTCTCACGTTGTCCCACGTTGTCCAACGATGTCCAACGGTGTCCCACGTTGTCCCACGTTGTTCCATGGTTTCCCACGTTGTCCCACGTTGTCCCACGTTGTCCCACGGTGTCCAACGATGTCCAACGGTGTCCCACGTTGTCCAACGGTGTCCCACGTTGTCCCACGTTGTCCCACGTTGTCCCACGTTGTCCCACGATGTCCCACGTTGTCCCACGTTGTCCCACGTTGTCCCACGGTGTCCAACGATGTCCAACGGTGTCCAACGGTGTCCAACGGTGTCCAACGGTGTCCCACGTTGTCCCACGTTGTCCCACGTTGTCCCACGGTGTCCAACGATGTCCAACGGAGTCCCACGTTGTCCCACGTTGTCCCACGTTGCCCCACGTTGTCCCACGTTGTCCCACGTTGTCCCACGTTGTCCCACGTTGTCCCACGATGTCCCACGTTGTCCCACGTTGTCCCACGTTGTCCCACGTTGTCCCACGTTGTCCCACGTTGTCCCACGTTGTCCCACGTTGTCCCACGTTGTCCCACGTTGTCCCACGGTGTCCAACGATGTCCAACGGTGTCCAGCGATGTCCAACGGTGTCCCACGTTGTCCCACGTTTTCCCACGTTGCCCCACGTTGTCCCACGGTGTCCAACGATGTCCAACGATGTCCAACGGTGTCCCACGTTGTCCCACGTTGTTCCATGGTTTCCCACGTTGTCCCACGTTGTCCCACGTTGTCCCACGGTGTCCAACGATGTCCAACGGTGTCCAACGGTGTCCAACGGTGTCCAACGGTGTCCCACGTTGTCCCACGTTGTCCCACGTTGTCCCACGGTGTCCAACGATGTCCAACGGTGTCCCACGTTGTCCCACGTTGTCCCACGTTGTCCCACGTTGTCCCACGTTGTCCCACGATGTCCCACGTTGTCCCACGTTGTCCCACGTTGTCCCACGTTGTCCCACGGTGTCCAACGATGTCCAACGGTGTCCAACGGTGTCCAACGGTGTCCAACGGTGTCCCAAGTTGTCCCACGTTGTCCCACGTTGTCCCACGGTGTCCAACGATGTCCAACGGTGTCCCACGTTGTCCCACGGTGTCCAACGATGTCCAACGGTGTCCCACGTTGTCCAACGGTGTCCCACGTTGTCCCACGTTGTCCCACGTTGTCCCACGTTGTCCCACGTTGTCCCACGTTGTCCCACGTTGTCCCACGTTGTCCCACGTTGTCCCACGTTGTCCCACGTTGTCCCACGGTGTCCAACGATGTCCAACGGTGTCCAACGGTGTCCCACGGTGTCCAACGGTGTCCCACGTTGTCCCACGTTGTCCCACGTTGTCCCACGTTGTCCCACGTT
The DNA here is from genome assembly GCF_910591885.1 of Bombus terrestris. Classification (NCBI taxonomy): domain Eukaryota; kingdom Metazoa; phylum Arthropoda; class Insecta; order Hymenoptera; family Apidae; genus Bombus; species Bombus terrestris. The sequence continues at coordinate 19,434 of NW_025963614.1, read as the reverse complement.
GTCCCACGTTGTCCAACGATGTCCAACGGTGTCCCACGTTGTCCCACGTTGTTCCATGGTTTCCCACGTTGTCCCACGTTGTCCCACGTTGTCCCACGTTGTCCCACGTTGTCCCACGGTGTCCCACGGTGTCCAACGATGTCCAACGGTGTCCCACGTTGTCCCACGTTGTCCCACGATGTCCCACGTTGTCCCACGTTGTCCCACGTTGTCCCACGTTGTCCCACGTTGTCCCACGTGGTCCCACGTTGTCCCACGTTGTCCCACGGTGTCCAACGATGTCCAACGGTGTCCCACGTTGTCCAACGGTGTCCCACGTTGTCCCACGTTGTCCCACGTTGTCCCACGATGTCCCACGTTGTCCCACGTTGTCCCACGTTGTCCCACGGTGTCCAACGATGTCCAACGGTGTCCCACGTTGTCCAACGGTGTCCCACGTTGTCCCACGTTGTCCCACGTTGTCCCACGTTGTCCCACGATGCCCCACGTTGTCCCACGTTGTCCCACGTTGTCCCACGTTGTCCCACGTTGTCCCACGTTGTCCCACGTTGTCCCACGTTGTCCCACGTTGTCCCACGTTGTCCCACGTTGTCCCACGTTGTCCCACGTTGTGCCACGGTGTCCAACGATGTCCAACGGTGTCCAACGGTGTCCCACGGTGTCCAACGGTGTCCCACGTTGTCCCACGTTGTCCCACGTTGTCCCACGTTGTCCCACGTTGTCCCACGTTGTCCAACGATGTCCAACGGTGTCCCACGTTGTCCCACGTTGTTCCATGGTTTCCCACGTTGTCCCACGTTGTCCCACGTTGTGCCACGGTGTCCCACGTTGTCCCACGTTGTCCCACGTTGTCCCACGTTGTCCCACGGTGTCCAACGATGTCCAACGGTGTCCAACGGTGTCCCACGGTGTCCAACGGTGTCCCACGTTGTCCCACGTTGTCCCACGTTGTCCCACGTTGTCCCACGTTGTCCCACGTTGTCCAACGATGTCCAACGGTGTCCAACGGTGTCCCACGTTGTCCCACGTTGTCCCACGTTGTCCCACGTTGTCCCACGTTGTCCCACGTTGTCCAACGATGTCCAACGGTGTCCCACGTTGTCCCACGTTGTTCCATGGTTTCCCACGTTGTCCCACGTTGTCCCACGTTGTCCCACGGTGTCCAACGATGTCCAACGGTGTCCCACGTTGTCCAACGGTGTCCCACGTTGTCCCACGTTGTCCCACGTTGTCCCACGTTGTCCCACGATGTCCCACGTTGTCCCACGTTGTCCCACGTTGTCCCACGTTGTCCCACGTTGTCCCACGTTGTCCCACGTTGTCCCACGTTGTCCCACGTTGTCCCACGTTGTCCCACGGTGTCCAACGATGTCCAACGGTGTCCAACGGTGTCCCACGGTGTCCAACGGTGTCCCACGTTGTCCCACGTTGTCCCACGTTGTCCCACGTTGTCCCACGTTGTCCCACGTTGTCCCACGTTGTCCCACGTTGTCCCACGTTGTCCAACGATGTCCAACGGTGTCCCACGTTGTCCCACGTTGTTCCATGGTTTCCCACGTTGTCCCACGTTGTCCCACGTTGTCCCACGGTGTCCAACGATGTCCAACGATGTCCAACGGTGTCCCACGATGTCCAACGATGTCCAACGATGTCCAACGGTGTCCAACGATGTCCAACGGTGTCCAACGATGTCCAACGATGTCCAACGGTGTCCCACGATGTCCAACGATGTCCAACGATGTCCAACGGTGTCCAACGGTGTCCAACGGTGTCCCACGGTGTCCAACGGTGTCCCACGTTGTCCCACGTTGTCCCACGTTGTCCCACGTTGTCCCACGTTGTCCCACGGTGTCCAACGATGTCCAACGGTGTCCCACGTTGTCCAACGGTGTCCCACGTTGTCCCACGTTGTCCCACGTTGTCCCACGTTGTCCCACGTTGTCCCACGTTGTCCCACGTTGTCCCACGTTGTCCCACGTTGTCCCACGTTGTCCAACGGTGTCCAACGATGTCCCACGTTGTCCCACGTTGTCCCACGTTGTCCCACGTTGTCCCACGTTGTCCCACGTTGTCCCACGTTGTCCCACGTTGTCCCACGTTGTCCCACGTTGTCCCACGGTGTCCAACGATGTCCAACGGTGTCCAGCGATGTCCAACGGTGTCCCACGTTGTCCCACGTTTTCCCACGTTGTCCCACGTTGTCCCACGGTGTCCAACGATGTCCAACGATGTCCAACGGTGTCCCACGTTGTCCCACGTTGTTCCATGGTTTCCCACGTTGTCCCACGTTGTCCCACGTTGTCCCACGGTGTCCAACGATGTCCAACGGTGTCCAACGGTGTCCAACGGTGTCCAACGGTGTCCCACGTTGTCCCACGTTGTCCCACGTTGTCCCACGTTGTCCCACGTTGTCCCACGATGTCCCACGTTGTCCCACGTTGTCCCACGTTGTCCCACGTTGTCCCACGTGGTCCCACGTTGTCCCACGTTGTCCCACGGTGTCCAACGATGTCCAACGGTGTCCCACGTTGTCCAACGGTGTCCCACGTTGACCCACGTTGTCCCACGTTGTCCCACGGTGTCCCACGGTGTCCAACGATGTCCAACGGTGTCCCACGTTGTCCCACGTTGTCCCACGATGTCCCACGTTGTCCCACGTTGTCCCACGTTGTCCTACGTTGTCCAACGTTGTCCCACGTTGTCCAACGGTGTCCCACGTTGTCCCACGTTGTCCCACGTTGTCCCACGATGTCCCACGTTGTCCCACGTTGTCCCACGTTGTCCCACGTTGTCCCACGTTGTCCCACGTTGTCCCACGTTGTCCCACGTTGTCCCACGTTGTCCCACGTTGTCCCACGGTGTCCAACGATGTCCAACGGTGTCCAACGGTGTCCCACGTTGTCCCACGTTGTCCCACGTTGTCCCACGGTGTCCAACGATGTCCAACGGTGTCCAACGGTGTTCAACGGTGTCCAACGGTGTCCCACGTTGTCCCACGTTGTCCCACGTTGTCCCACGGTGTCCAACGATGTCCAACGGTGTCCCACGTTGTCCCACGTTGTCCCACGTTGTCCCACGTTGTCCCACGTTGTCCCACGATGTCCCACGTTGTCCCACGTTGTCCCACGTTGTCCCACGTTGTCCCACGTTGTCCCACGTTGTCCCACGTTGTCCCACGTTGTCCCACGTTGTCCCACGTTGTCCCACGTTGTCCCACGTTGTCCCACGTTGTCCCACGTTGTCCCACGGTGTCCAACGGTGTCCAACGATGTCCCACGTTGTCCCACGTTGTCCCACGTTGTCCCACGTTGTCCCACGATGTCCCACGTTGTCCCACGTTGTCCCACGTTGTCCCACGTTGTCCCACGTTGTCCCACGTTGTCCCACGTTGTCCCACGGTGTCCAACGATGTCCAACGGTGTCCAGCGATGTCCAACGGTGTCCCACGTTGTCCCACGTTTTCCCACGTTGTCCCACGTTGTCCCACGGTGTCCAACGATGTCCAACGATGTCCAACGGTGTCCCACGTTGTCCCGCGTTGTTCCATGGTTTCCCACGTTGTCCCACGTTGTCCCACGTTGTCCCACGTTGTCCCACGATGTCCCACGTTGTCCCACGTTGTCCCACGTTGTCCCACGTTGTCCCACGATGTCCCACGTTGTCCCACGTTGTCCCACGTTGTCCCACGTTGTCCCACGTTGTCCCACGTTGTCCCACGGTGTCCAACGATGTCCAACGGTGTCCAACGGTGTCCAACGGTGTCCAACGATGTCCAACGATGTCCAACGATGTCCAACGATGTCCAACGGTGTCCAACGGTGTCCCACGGTGTCCAACGGTGTCCCACGTTGTCCCACGCTGTCCCACGTTGTCCCACGTTGTCCCACGTTGTCCCACGTTGTCCCACGTTGTCCCACGTTGTCCCACGTTGTCCCACGTTGTCCCACGTTGTCCCACGTTGTCCCACGGTGTCCAACGATGTCCAAAGGTGTCCCACGGTGTCCAACGGTGTCCCACGTTGTCCCACGTTGTCCCACGTTGTCCCACGTTGTCCCACGTTGTCCCACGATGTCCCACGTTGTCCCACGTTGTCCGACGTTGTCCCACGTTGTCCCACGTTGTCCCACGTTGTCCCACGGTGTCCAACGATGTCCAACGATGTCCCACGGTGTCCCACGTTGTCCCACGTTGTTCCATGGTTTCCCACGTTGTCCCACGTTGTCCCACGTTGTCCCACGGTGTCCAACGATGTCCAACGGTGTCCAACGGTGTCCAACGGTGTCCAACGGTGTCCCACGTTGTCCCACGTTGTCCCACGTTGTCCCACGTTGTCCCACGTTGTCCCACGATGTCCCACGTTGTCCCACGTTGTCCCACGTTGTCCCACGATGTCCCACGTTGTCCCACGTTGTCCCACGTTGTCCCACGTTGTCCCACGATGTCCCACGTTGTCCCACGTTGTCCCACGGTGTCCAACGATGTCCAACGGTGTCCAACGGTGTCCCACGGTGTCCAACGGTGTCCCACGTTGTCCCACGTTGTCCCACGTTGTCCCACGTTGTCCCACGTTGTCCCACGATGTCCCACGTTGTCCCACGTTCTCCCACGTTGTCCCACGTTGTCCCACGTTGTCCCACGTTGTCCCACGGTGTCCAACGATGTCCAACGGTGTCCAACGGTGTCCAACGGTGTCCAACGATGTCCAACGATGTCCAACGATGTCCAACGATGTCCAACGGTGTCCAACGGTGTCCCACGGTGTCCAACGGTGTCCCACGTTGTCCCACGTTGTCCCACGTTGTCCCACGTTGTCCCACGTTGTCCCACGGTGTCCAACGATGTCCAACGGTGTCCAACGGTGTCCCACGGTGTCCAACGGTGTCCCACGTTGTCCCACGTTGTCCCACGTTGTCCCACGTTGTCCCACGTTGTCCCACGTTATCCAACGATGTCCAACGGTGTCCCACGTTGTCCCACGTTGTTCCATGGTTTCCCACGTTGTCCCACGTTGTCCCACGTTGTCCCACGGTGTCCAACGATGTCCAACGATGTCCAACGGTGTCCCACGATGTCCAACGATGTCCAACGATGTCCAACGGTGTCCAACGATGTCCAACGGTGTCCAACGATGTCCAACGATGTCCAACGGTGTCCCACGTTGTCCCACGTTGTCCCACGTTGTCCCACGTTGTCCCACGTTGTCCCACGATGTCCCACGTTGTCCCACGTTGTCCGACGTTGTCCCACGTTGTCCCACGTTGTCCCACGTTGTCCCACGGTGTCCCACGATGTCCAACGATGTCCAACGGTGTCCCACGTTGTCCCACGTTGTTCCATGGTTTCCCACGTTGTCCCACGTTGTCCCACGTTGTCCCACGGTGTCCAACGATGTCCAACGGTGTCCAACGGTGTCCAACGGTGTCCAACGGTGTCCCACGTTGTCCCACGTTGTCCCACGTTGTCCCACGTTGTCCCACGTTGTCCCACGATGTCCCACGTTGTCCCACGTTGTCCCACGTTGTCCCACGATGTCCCACGTTGTCCCACGTTGTCCCACGTTGTCCCACGATGTCCCACGTTGTCCCACGTTGTCCCACGGTGTCCAACGATGTCCAACGGTGTCCAACGGTGTCCAACGGTGTCCAACGATGTCCAACGATGTCCAACGATGTCCAACGATGTCCAACGGTGTCCAACGGTGTCCCACGGTGTCCAACGGTGTCCCACGTTGTCCCACGTTGTCCCACGTTGTCCCACGTTGTCCCACGTTGTCCCACGGTGTCCAACGATGTCCAACGGTGTCCAACGGTGTCCCACGGTGTCCAACGGTGTCCCACGTTGTCCCACGTTGTCCCACGTTGTCCCACGTTGTCCCACGTTGTCCCACGTTGTCCCACGTTGTCCCACGGTGTCCAACGATGTCCAACGATGTCCAACGATGTTCAACGATGTCCAACGGTGTCCCACGATGTCCAACGATGTCCAACGATGTCCAACGGTGTCCAACGGTGTCCAACGGTGTCCCACGTTGTCCCACGTTGTCCCACGTTGTCCCACGTTGTCCAACGATGTCCCACGTTGTCCAACGGTGTCCAACGGTGTCCAACGATGTCCAACGATGTCCAACGGTGTCCCACGATGTCCAACGATGTCCAACGATGTCCAACGGTGTCCCACGTTGTCCCACGTTGTCCCACGTTGTCCCACGTTGTCCCACGTTGTCCCACGGTGTCCAACGATGTCCAACGGTGTCCCACGTTGTCCAACGGTGTCCCACGTTGTCCCACGTTGTCCCACGTTGTCCCACGTTGTCCCACGTTGTCCCACGTTGTCCCACGTTGTCCCACGTTGTCCCACGTTGTCCCACGTTGTCCCACGTTGTCCCACGTTGTCCCACGGTGTCCAACGATGTCCCACGTTGTCCCACGTTGTCCCACGTTGTCCCACGTTGTCCCACGTTGTCCCACGGTGTCCAACGATGTCCAACGGTGTCCAGCGATGTCCAACGGTGTCCCACGTTGTCCCACGTTTTCCCACGTTGTCCCACGTTGTCCCACGGTGTCCAACGATGTCCAACGATGTCCAACGGTGTCCCACGTTGTCCCGCGTTGTTCCATGGTTTCCCACGTTGTCCCACGTTGTCCCACGTTGTCCCACGGTGTCCAACGATGTCCAACGGTGTCCAACGGTGTCCAACGGTGTCCAACGGTGTCCCACGTTGTCCCACGTTGTCCCACGTTGTCCCACGTTGTCCCACGTTGTCCCACGTTGTCCCACGGTGTCCAACGATGTCCAACGGTGTCCAGCGATGTCCAACGGTGTCCCACGTTGTCCCACGTTTTCCCACGTTGTCCCACGTTGTCCCACGGTGTCCAACGATGTCCAACGATGTCCAACGGTGTCCCACGTTGTCCCGCGTTGTTCCATGGTTTCCCACGTTGTCCCACGTTGTCCCACGTTGTCCCACGGTGTCCAACGATGTCCAACGGTGTCCAACGGTGTCCAACGGTGTCCAACGGTGTCCCACGTTGTCCCACGTTGTCCCACGTTGTCCCACGATGTCCCACGTTGTCCCACGTTGTCCCACGTTGTCCCACGTTGTCCCACGTTGTCCAACGTTGTCCCACGTTGTCCCACGTTGTCCCACGTTGTCCCACGTTGTCCCACGTTGTCCCACGGTGTCCAACGATGTCCAACGGTGTCCAACGGTGTCCCACGTTGTCCCACGTTGTCCCACGTTGTCCCACGTTGTCCCACGTTGTCCCACGTTGTCCAACGATGTCCAACGGTGTCCCACGTTGTCCCACGTTGTCCCACGTTGTCCCACGTTGTCCCACGTTGTCCCACGTTGTCCCACGTTGTCCCACGTTGTCCCACGTTGTCCCACGTTGTCCCACGTTGTCCCACGTTGTCCCACGGTGTCCAACGGTGTCCAACGATGTCCCACGTTGTCCCACGTTGTCCCACGTTGTCCCACGTTGTCCCACGATGTCCCACGTTGTCCCACGTTGTCCCACGTTGTCCCACGTTGTCCCACGTTGTCCCACGTTGTCCCACGTTGTCCCACGTTGTCCCACGTTGTCCCACGTTGTCCGACGTTGTCCCACGTTGTCCCACGTTGTCCCACGTTGTCCCACGGTGTCCAACGATGTCCAACGATGTCCAACGGTGTCCCACGTTGTCCCACGATGTCCCACGTTGTCCCACGTTGTCCCACGTTGTCCCACGTTGTCCCACGATGTCCCACGTTGTCCCACGTTGTCCCACGTTGTCCCACATTGTCCCACGTTGTCCCACGTTGTCCCACGGTGTCCAACGATGTCCAACGGTGTCCAACGGTGTCCAACGGTGTCCAACGATGTCCAACGATGTCCAACGATGTCCAACGATGTCCAACGGTGTCCAACGGTGTCCCACGGTGTCCAACGGTGTCCCACGTTGTCCCACGTTGTCCCACGTTGTCCCACGTTGTCCCACGTTGTCCCACGCTGTCCCACGTTGTCCCACGTTGTCCCACGTTGTCCCACGTTGTCCCACGTTGTCCCACGTTGTCCCACGTTGTCCCACGTTGTCCCACGTTGTCCCACGTTGTCCCACGGTGTCCAACGATGTCCAACGGTGTCCCACGGTGTCCAACGGTGTCCCACGTTGTCCCACGTTGTCCCACGTTGTCCCACGTTGTCCCACGTTGTCCAACGATGTCCAACGGTGTCCAACGGTGTCCAACGGTGTCCAACGATGTCCAACGATGTCCAACGATGTCCAACGGTGTCCAACGATGTCCAACGGTGTCCAACGATGTCCAACGATGTCCAACGATGTCCAACGATGTCCAACGGTGTCCCACGATGTCCAACGATGTCCAACGATGTCCAACGGTGTCCAACGGTGTCCAACGGTGTCCCACGTTGTCCCACGTTGTCCCACGTTGTCCCACGTTGTCCCACGATGTCCCACGTTGTCCAACGGTGTCCAACGGTGTCCAACGATGTCCAACGATGTCCAACGGTGTCCCACGATGTCCCACGGTGTCCAACGATGTCCAACGGTGTCCAACGGTGTCCCACGGTGTCCAACGGTGTCCCACGTTGTCCCACGTTGTCCCACGTTGTCCAACGGTGTCCCACGGTGTCCAACGGTGTCCCACGTTGTCCCACGTTGTCCCACGTTGTCCCACGTTGTCCCACGTTGTCCCACGTTGTCCAACGATGTCCAACGGTGTCCCACGTTGTCCCACGTTGTTCCATGGTTTCCCACGTTGTCCCACGTTGTCCCACGTTGTCCCACGTTGTCCCACGTTGTCCCACGTTGTCCCACGTTGTCCCACGTTGTCCCACGTTGTCCGACGTTGTCCCACGTTGTCCCACGTTGTCCCACGTTGTCCCACGTTGTCCCACGATGTCCCACGTTGTCCCACGTTGTCCCACGTTGTCCCACGTTGTCCCACGATGTCCCACGTTGTCCCACGTTGTCCCACGTTGTCCCACGGTGTCCCACGGTGTCCCACGATGTCCAACGGTGTCCCACGGTGTCCCACGGTGTCCAACGGTGTCCCACGTTGTCCCACGTTGTCCCACGTTGTCCCACGGTGTCCAACGATGTCCAACGATGTCCAACGGTGTCCCACGGTGTCCAACGGTGTCCCACGTTGTCCCACGTTGTCCCACGTTGTCCCACGTTGTCCCACGTTGTCCCACGATGTCCCACGTTGTCCCACGTTGTCCCACGTTGTCCCACGTTGTCCCACGTTGTCCCACGTTGTCCCACGGTGTCCAACGATGTCCAACGGTGTCCAACGGTGTCCAACGGTGTCCAACGATGTCCAACGATGTCCAACGATGTCCAACGGTGTCCAACGATGTCCAACGATGTCCAACGGTGTCCCACGATGTCCAACGATGTCCAACGATGTCCAACGGTGTCCAACGATGTCCAACGGTGTCCAACGATGTCCAACGATGTCCAACGATGTCCAACGATGTCCAACGGTGTCCCACGATGTCCAACGATGTCCAACGATGTCCAACGGTGTCCAACGGTGTCCAACGGTGTCCCACGTTGTCCCACGTTGTCCCACGTTGTCCCACGTTGTCCAACGATGTCCCACGTTGTCCAACGGTGTCCAACGGTGTCCAACGATGTCCAACGATGTCCAACGGTGTCCCACGATGTCCCACGGTGTCCAACGATGTCCAACGGTGTCCAACGGTGTCCCACGGTGTCCAACGGTGTCCAACGTTGTCCCACGTTGTCCCACGTTGTCCCACGTTGTCCCACGTTGTCCCACGATGTCCCACGTTGTCCCACGTTGTCCCACGTTGTCCCACGTTGTCCCACGTTGTCCCACGTTGTCCCACGGTGTCCAACGATGTCCAACGGTGTCCAACGGTGTCCAACGGTGTCCAACGATGTCCAACGATGTCCAACGATGTCCAACGATGTCCAACGGTGTCCAACGGTGTCCCACGGTGTCCAACGGTGTCCCACGTTGTCCCACGTTGTCCCACGTTGTCCCACGTTGTCCCACGTTGTCCCACGGTGTCCAACGGTGTCCAACGATGTCCAACGATGTTCAACGGTGTCCCACGTTGTCCCACGTTGTCCCACGTTGTCCAACGATGTCCAACGGTGTCCCACGGTGTCCAACGGTGTCCCACGTTGTCCCACGTTGTCCCACGTTGTCCCACGTTGTCCCACGTTGTCCCACGATGTCCCACGTTGTCCCACGTTGTCCCACGTTGTCCCACGTTGTCCCACGTTGTCCCACGTTGTCCCACGGTGTCCAACGATGTCCAACGGTGTCCAACGGTGTCCAACGGTGTCCAACGATGTCCAACGATGTCCAACGATGTCCAACGGTGTCCAACGATGTCCAACGATGTCCAACGGTGTCCCACGATGTCCAACGATGTCCAACGATGTCCAACGGTGTCCAACGATGTCCAACGGTGTCCAACGATGTCCAACGATGTCCAACGATGTCCAACGATGTCCAACGGTGTCCCACGATGTCCAACGATGTCCAACGATGTCCAACGGTGTCCAACGGTGTCCAACGGTGTCCCACGTTGTCCCACGTTGTCCCACGTTGTCCCACGTTGTCCAACGATGTCCCACGTTGTCCAACGGTGTCCAACGGTGTCCAACGATGTCCAACGATGTCCAACGGTGTCCCACGATGTCCCACGGTGTCCAACGATGTCCAACGGTGTCCAACGGTGTCCCACGGTGTCCAACGGTGTCCCACGTTGTCCCACGTTGTCCCACGTTGTCCCACGTTGTCCCACGTTGTCCCACGATGTCCCACGTTGTCCCACGTTGTCCCACGTTGTCCCACGTTGTCCCACGTTGTCCCACGTTGTCCCACGATGTCCCACGTTGTCCCACGTTGTCCCACGTTGTCCCACGTTGTCCCACGTTGTCCCACGTTGTCCCACGGTGTCCAACGATGTCCAACGGTGTCCAACGGTGTCCAACGGTGTCCAACGATGTCCAACGATGTCCAACGATGTCCAACGATGTCCAACGGTGTCCAACGGTGTCCCACGGTGTCCAACGGTGTCCCACGTTGTCCCACGTTGTCCCACGTTGTCCCACGTTGTCCCACGTTGTCCCACGGTGTCCAACGGTGTCCAACGATGTCCAACGATGTTCAACGGTGTCCCACGTTGTCCCACGTTGTCCCACGTTGTCCCACGTTGTCCCACGTTGTCCCACGATGTCCCACGTTGTCCCACGTTGTCCGACGTTGTCCCACGTTGCCCCACGTTGTCCCACGTTGTCCCACGGTGTCCAACGATGTCCAACGATGTCCAACGGTGTCCCACGTTGTCCCACGTTGTTCCATGGTTTCCCACGTTGTCCCACGTTGTCCCACGTTGTCCCACGTTGTCCCACGTTGTCCCACGGTGTCCAACGATGTCCAACGGTGTCCAACGGTGTCCAACGGTGTCCAACGGTGTCCCACGTTGTCCCACGTTGTCCCACGTTGTCCCACGTTGTCCCACGTTGTCCCACGATGTCCCACGTTGTCCCACGTTGTCCCACGTTGTCCCACGATGTCCCACGTTGTCCCACGTTGTCCCACGTTGTCCCACGTTGTCCCACGATGTCCCACGTTGTCCCACGTTGTCCCACGGTGTCCAACGATGTCCAACGGTGTCCAACGGTGTCCCACGGTGTCCAACGGTGTCCCACGTTGTCCCACGTTGTCCCACGTTGTCCCACGTTGTCCCACGTTGTCCCACGATGTCCCACGTTGTCCCACGTTGTCCCACGTTGTCCCACGTTGTCCCACGTTGTCCCACGTTGTCCCACGTTGTCCCACGTTGTCCCACGTTGTCCCACGTTGTCCCACGGTGTCCAACGATGTCCAACGGTGTCCAACGGTGTCCCACGGTGTCCAACGGTGTCCCACGTTGTCCCACGTTGTCCCACGTTGTCCCACGTTGTCCCACGTTGTCCCACGTTGTCCAACGGTGTCCAACGATGTCCAACGGTGTCCAACGATGTCCAACGATGTCCAACGGTGTCCCACGATGTCCAACGATGTCCAACGATGTCCAACGGTGTCCAACGGTGTCCAACGGTGTCCCACGGTGTCCAACGATGTCCAACGATGTCCAACGGTGTCCAACGGTGTCCAACGGTGTCCCACGGTGTCCAACGGTGTCCCACGTTGTCCCACGTTGTCCCACGTTGTCCCACGTTGTCCCACGTTGTCCCACGTTGTCCCACGTTGTCCAACGATGTCCAACGGTGTCCCACGTTGTCCCACGTTGTTCCATGGTTTCCCACGTTGTCCCACGTTGTCCCACGTTGTCCCACGTTGTCCCACGATGTCCCACGTTGTCCCACGTTGTCCCACGTTGTCCCACGTTGTCCCACGTTGTCCCACGTTGTCCCACGTTGTCCCACGTTGTCCCACGTTGTCCCACGTTGTCCCACGTTGTCCCACGTTGTCCCACGTTGTCCCACGGTGTCCAACGATGTCCAACGGTGTCCAGCGATGTCCAACGGTGTCCCACGTTGTCCCACGTTTTCCCACGTTGTCCCACGTTGTCCCACGTTGTCCAACGATGTCCAACGATGTCCAACGGTGTCCCACGTTGTCCCACGTTGTTCCATGGTTTCCCACGTTGTCCCACGTTGTCCCACGTTGTCCCACGGTGTCCAACGATGTCCAACGGTGTCCAACGGTGTCCCACGGTGTCCAACGGTGTCCCACGTTGTCCCACGTTGTCCCACGTTGTCCCACGTTGTCCCACGTTGTCCCACGTTGTCCCACGTTGTCCCACGTTGTCCCACGTTGTCCCACGTTGTCCCACGGTGTCCCACGGTGTCCAACGATGTCCAACGGTGTCCCACGTTGTCCCACGTTGTCCCACGATGTCCCACGTTGTCCCACGTTGTCCCACGTTGTCCCACGTTGTCCCACGTTGTCCCACGTTGTCCCACGTTGTCCCACGTTGTCCCACGTGGTCCCACGTTGTCCCACGTTGTCCCACGGTGTCCAACGATGTCCAACGGTGTCCCACGTTGTCCAACGGTGTCCCACGTTGTCCCACGTTGTCCCACGTTGTCCCACGTTGTCCCACGATGTCCCACGTTGTCCCACGTTGTCCCACGGTGTCCAACGGTGTCCCACGTTGTCCCACGTTGTCCCACGTTGTCCCACGGTGTCCAACGATGTCCAACGGTGTCCCACGTTGTCCCACGTTGTCCCACGTTGTCCCACGTTGTCCCACGTTGTCCCACGATGTCCCACGTTGTCCCACGTTGTCCCACGTTGTCCCACGTTGTCCCACGTTGTCCCACGTTGTCCCACGTTGTCCCACGTTGTCCCACGTTGTCCCACGTTGTCCCACGTTGTCCCACGTTGTCCCACGTTGTCCCACGTTGTCCCACGTTGTCCCACGTTGTCCCACGTTGTCCCACGTTGTCCCACGGTGTCCAACGGTGTCCAACGATGTCCCACGTTGTCCCACGTTGTCCCACGTTGTCCCACGTTGTCCCACGATGTCCCACGTAGTCCCACGTTGTCCCACGTTGTCCCACGTTGTCCCACGTTGTCCCACGTTGTCCCACGTTGTCCCACGTTGTCCCACGTTGTCCCACGTTGTCCCACGGTGTCCAACGATGTCCAACGGTGTCCAGCGATGTCCAACGGTGTCCCACGTTGTCCCACGTTTTCCCACGTTGTCCCACGTTGTCCCACGGTGTCCAACGATGTCCAACGATGTCCAACGGTGTCCCACGTTGTCCCACGTTGTTCCATGGTTTCCCACGTTGTCCCACGTTGTCCCACGTTGTCCCACGGTGTCCAACGATGTCCAACGGTGTCCAACGGTGTCCAACGGTGTCCAACGGTGTCCCACGTTGTCCCACGTTGTCCCACGTTGTCCCACGATGTCCCACGTTGTCCCACGTTGTCCCACGTTGTCCCACGTTGTCCCACGATGTCCCACGTTGTCCCACGTTGTCCCACGTTGTCCCACGTTGTCCCACGTTGTCCCACGTTGTCCCACGTTGTCCCACGTTGTCCCACGTTGTCCCACGTTGTCCCACGGTGTCCAACGATGTCCAACGGTGTCCAACGGTGTCCCACGTTGTCCCACGTTGTCCCACGTTGTCCCACGTTGTCCCACGTTGTCCCACGTTGTCCAACGATGTCCAACGGTGTCCCACGTTGTCCCACGTTGTCCCACGTTGTCCCACGTTGTCCCACGTTGTCCCACGTCGTCCCACGTTGTCCCACGTTGTCCCACGTTGTCCCACGTTGTCCCACGTTGTCCCACGTTGTCCCACGTTGTCCCACGGTGTCCAACGGTGTCCAACGATGTCCCACGTTGTCCCACGTTGTCCCACGTTGTCCCACGTTGTCCCACGATGTCCCACGTTGTCCCACGTTGTCCCACGTTGTCCCACGTTGTCCCACGTTGTCCCACGTTGTCCCACGTTGTCCCACGTTGTCCCACGTTGTCCCACGTTGTCCGACGTTGTCCCACGTTGTCCCACGTTGTCCCACGTTGTCCCACGTTGTCCCACGATGTCCCACGTTGTCCCACGTTGTCCCACGTTGTCCCACGTTGTCCCACGATGTCCCACGTTGTCCCACGTTGTCCCACGTTGTCCCACGTTGTCCCACGGTGTCCAACGATGTCCAACGGTGTCCAACGGTGTCCCACGGTGTCCAACGGTGTCCCACGTTGTCCCACGTTGTCCCACGTTGTCCCACGGTGTCCAACGATGTCCAACGATGTCCAACGGTGTCCCACGGTGTCCAACGGTGTCCCACGTTGTCCCACGTTGTCCCACGTTGTCCCACGTTGTCCCACGTTGTCCCACGATGTCCCACGTTGTCCCACGTTGTCCCACGTTGTCCCACGTTGTCCCACGTTGTCCCACGTTGTCCCACGGTGTCCAACGATGTCCAACGGTGTCCAACGGTGTCCAACGGTGTCCAACGATGTCCAACGATGTCCAACGATGTCCAACGGTGTCCAACGATGTCCAACGATGTCCAACGGTGTCCCACGATGTCCAACGATGTCCAACGATGTCCAACGGTGTCCAACGATGTCCAACGGTGTCCAACGATGTCCAACGATGTCCAACGATGTCCAACGATGTCCAACGGTGTCCCACGATGTCCAACGATGTCCAACGATGTCCAACGGTGTCCAACGGTGTCCAACGGTGTCCCACGTTGTCCCACGTTGTCCCACGTTGTCCCACGTTGTCCAACGATGTCCCACGTTGTCCAACGGTGTCCAACGGTGTCCAACGATGTCCAACGATGTCCAACGGTGTCCCACGATGTCCAACGATG
This sequence comes from Bombus terrestris, assembly GCF_910591885.1. NCBI lineage: Eukaryota > Metazoa > Arthropoda > Insecta > Hymenoptera > Apidae > Bombus > Bombus terrestris. The sequence goes on along the minus strand of NW_025963614.1, from coordinate 4,103 downwards.
TCCAACGATGTCCAACGGTGTCCCACGTTGTCCCACGTTGTCCCACGTTGTCCCACGTTGTCCCACGGTGTCCAACGATGTCCAACGGTGTCCCACGTTGTCCAACGGTGTCCCACGTTGTCCCACGTTGTCCCACGTTGTCCCACGTTGTCCCACGTTGTCCCACGTTGTCCCACGTTGTCCCACGTTGTCCCACGTTGTCCCACGTTGTCCCACGTTGTCCCACGTTGTCCCACGGTGTCCAACGATGTCCAACGGTGTCCAACGGTGTCCCACGGTGTCCAACGGTGTCCCACGTTGTCCCACGTTGTCCCACGTTGTCCCACGTGGTCCCACGTTGTCCCACGTTGTCCAACGATGTCCAACGGTGTCCCACGTTGTCCCACGTTGTTCCATGGTTTCCCACGTTGTCCCACGTTGTCCAACGGTGTCCAACGGTGTCCAACGATGTCCAACGATGTCCAACGGTGTCCCACGATGTCCAACGATGTCCAACGATGTCCAACGATGTCCAACGGTGTCCCACGTTGTCCCACGTTGTCCCACGTTGTCCCACGTTGTCCCACGTTGTCCCACGTTGTCCCACGGTGTCCAACGATGTCCAACGGTGTCCAACGGTGTCCCACGGTGTCCAACGGTGTCCCACGTTGTCCCACGTTGTCCCACGTTGTCCCACGTTGTCCCACGTTGTCCCACGTTGTCCCACGTTGTCCAACGATGTCCAACGGTGTCCCACGTTGTCCCACGTTGTTCCATGGTTTCCCACGTTGTCCCACGTTGTCCCACGTTGTCCCACGGTGTCCAACGATGTCCAACGGTGTCCAACGGTGTCCAACGGTGTCCAACGGTGTCCCACGTTGTCCCACGTTGTCCCACGTTGTCCCACGGTGTCCAACGATGTCCAACGGTGTCCCACGTTGTCCCACGTTGTCCCACGTTGTCCCACGTTGTCCCACGATGTCCCACGTTGTCCCACGTTGTCCCACGTTGTCCCACGTTGTCCCACGTTGTCCCACGTTGTCCCACGTTGTCCCACGTTGTCCCACGTTGTCCCACGTTGTCCCACGTTGTCCCACGTTGTCCCACGTTGTCCCACGGTGTCCAACGATGTCCAACGGTGTCCAGCGATGTCCAACGGTGTCCCACGTTGTCCCACGTTTTCCCACGTTGTCCCACGTTGTCCCACGTTGTCCAACGATGTCCAACGATGTCCAACGGTGTCCCACGTTGTCCCACGTTGTCCCATGGTTTCCCACGTTGTCCCACGTTGTCCCACGTTGTCCCACGGTGTCCAACGATGTCCAACGGTGTCCAACGGTGTCCAACGGTGTCCAACGGTGTCCCACGTTGTCCCACGTTGTCCCACGTTGTCCCACGTTGTCCCACGTTGTCCCACGTTGTCCCACGTTGTCCCACGTTGTCCCACGTTGTCCCACGTTGTCCCACGGTGTCCCACGGTGTCCAACGATGTCCAACGGTGTCCCACGTTGTCCCACGTTGTCCCACGATGTCCCACGTTGTCCCACGTTGTCCCACGTTGTCCCACGTTGTCCCACGTTGTCCCACGTTGTCCCACGTTGTCCCACGTTGTCCCACGTGGTCCCACGTTGTCCCACGTTGTCCCACGGTGTCCAACGATGTCCAACGGTGTCCCACGTTGTCCAACGGTGTCCCACGTTGTCCCACGTTGTCCCACGTTGTCCCACGTTGTCCCACGATGTCCCACGTTGTCCCACGTTGTCCCACGGTGTCCAACGGTGTCCCACGTTGTCCCACGTTGTCCCACGTTGTCCCACGGTGTCCAACGATGTCCAACGGTGTCCCACGTTGTCCCACGTTGTCCCACGTTGTCCCACGTTGTCCCACGTTGTCCCACGATGTCCCACGTTGTCCCACGTTGTCCCACGTTGTCCCACGTTGTCCCACGTTGTCCCACGTTGTCCCACGTTGTCCCACGTTGTCCCACGTTGTCCCACGTTGTCCCACGGTGTCCAACGATGTCCAACGGTGTCCAGCGATGTCCAACGGTGTCCCACGTTGTCCCACGTTTTCCCACGTTGTCCCACGTTGTCCCACGGTGTCCAACGATGTCCAACGATGTCCAACGGTGTCCCACGTTGTCCCACGTTGTTCCATGGTTTCCCACGTTGTCCCACGTTGTCCCACGTTGTCCCACGGTGTCCAACGATGTCCAACGGTGTCCAACGGTGTCCAACGGTGTCCAACGGTGTCCCACGTTGTCCCACGTTGTCCCACGTTGTCCCACGATGTCCCACGTTGTCCCACGTTGTCCCACGTTGTCCCACGTTGTCCCACGATGTCCCACGTTGTCCCACGTTGTCCCACGTTGTCCCACGTTGTCCCACGTTGTCTCACGTTGTCCCACGTTGTCCCACGTTGTCCCACGTTGTCCCACGTTGTCCCACGGTGTCCAACGATGTCCAACGGTGTCCAACGGTGTCCCACGTTGTCCCACGTTGTCCCACGTTGTCCCACGTTGTCCCACGTTGTCCCACGTTGTCCAACGATGTCCAACGGTGTCCCACGTTGTCCCACGTTGTCCCACGTTGTCCCACGTTGTCCCACGTTGTCCCACGTTGTCCCACGTTGTCCCACGTTGTCCCACGTTGTCCCACGTTGTCCCACGTTGTCCCACGTTGTCCCACGTTGTCCCACGGTGTCCAACGGTGTCCAACGATGTCCCACGTTGTCCCACGTTGTCCCACGTTGTCCCACGTTGTCCCACGATGTCCCACGTTGTCCCACGTTGTCCCACGTTGTCCCACGTTGTCCCACGTTGTCCCACGTTGTCCCACGTTGTCCCACGTTGTCCCACGTTGTCCCACGTTGTCCGCCGTTGTCCCACGTTGTCCCACGTTGTCCCACGTTGTCCCACGTTGTCCCACGATGTCCCACGTTGTCCCACGTTGTCCCACGTTGTCCCACGTTGTCCCACGATGTCCCACGTTGTCCCACGTTGTCCCACGTTGTCCCACGTTGTCCCACGGTGTCCAACGATGTCCAACGGTGTCCAACGGTGTCCCACGGTGTCCAACGGTGTCCCACGTTGTCCCACGTTGTCCCACGTTGTCCCACGGTGTCCAACGATGTCCAACGATGTCCAACGGTGTCCCACGGTGTCCAACGGTGTCCCACGTTGTCCCACGTTGTCCCACGTTGTCCCACGTTGTCCCACGTTGTCCCACGATGTCCCACGTTGTCCCACGTTGTCCCACGTTGTCCCACGTTGTCCCACGTTGTCCCACGTTGTCCCACGGTGTCCAACGATGTCCAACGGTGTCCAACGGTGTCCAACGGTGTCCAACGATGTCCAACGATGTCCAACGATGTCCAACGATGTCCAACGGTGTCCAACGATGTCCAACGATGTCCAACGGTGTCCCACGATGTCCAACGATGTCCAACGATGTCCAACGGTGTCCAACGATGTCCAACGGTGTCCAACGATGTCCAACGATGTCCAACGATGTCCAACGATGTCCAACGGTGTCCCACGATGTCCAACGATGTCCAACGATGTCCAACGGTGTCCAACGGTGTCCAACGGTGTCCCACGTTGTCCCACGTTGTCCCACGTTGTCCCACGTTGTCCAACGATGTCCCACGTTGTCCAACGGTGTCCAACGGTGTCCAACGATGTCCAACGATGTCCAACGGTGTCCCACGATGTCCAACGATGTCCAACGATGTCCAACGGTGTCCCACGTTGTCCCACGTTGTCCCACGTTGTCCCACGTTGTCCCACGTTGTCCCACGGTGTCCAACGATGTCCAACGGTGTCCCACGTTGTCCAACGGTGTCCCACGTTGTCCCACGTTGTCCCACGTTGTCCCACGTTGTCCCACGTTGTCCCACGTTGTCCCACGTTGTCCCACGTTGTCCCACGTTGTCCCACGTTGTCCCACGTTGTCCCACGTTGTCCCACGGTGTCCAACGATGTCCAACGGTGTCCAACGGTGTCCCACGGTGTCCAACGGTGTCCCACGTTGTCCCACGTTGTCCCACGTTGTCCCACGTGGTCCCACGTTGTCCCACGTTGTCCAACGATGTCCAACGGTGTCCCACGTTGTCCCACGTTGTTC